>NC_045452.1:30274728-30287498 GCF_002776525.5 Piliocolobus tephrosceles | reverse complement strand
CCATTCTTCCATTCATCCATCTAGCCATCTATCCATCCATCATCCATCCATCCATGCATCCATCCACCATCCTCCCCTCTACACACTCATCCACCCATCACCATGCCTCCTCCCTTCTCCCTTCCCTCCATTCATCCGTGCATCCCTCCATATTTGTTGGACGCCCTTTTGTTAACCTCTCCCCACCTGCCTCGTTATCTATCACTATGACCTACTGGCAGATAGTGCCTGGAATTCCAATATTGTATCATTAATCTTTCTTGCTAAAATTTCTGATCCCTCTTAGAATAAAATGCTTCCAAAAAATATTTTCAAGTATTTGCACTTCAGGGTGATTAAACTTTGGAGGGTGAAGCTGCCACCCTCCATGACCTCCTCAGTAGTCAGCCTATTGCACACAGCACCCTACCCTTGCCCCCAGCTGATGGAGCTCTCGTCTTTCAGTTGCAGTTAGGGATGTGGGATCCAGGTGGGACATGGTCCACCCCCACCAGGGGAGGAGGAATGTGGATCAAAGACAGCTACATGCGTTTCATTGCTCCTGGAGAGAGATTGGTCTTTGGAGGGCACATGGCCTAGTTCTGGCTGAGATGCAGGAGGAGATGTGCTGGGCAGTGCTTCCCTCGTGGAGTCAGAAGACAGAGCAGCCTTCAGAGGAAGCCTGTGTCATTCCCCTTCTTCCTGAAGGATGTCATGCCTGGAAGAGGATCAGCCATCTTGCAAACTCAAGGCAACAGGCACACCTGCTGTAGACGGTAGGACAGAGACAAAAAGAGCTTGGTTTCTTAATGGCAGTCGTGAGTCACCGCCCAACCCCGACGGCCTACCCTGGGGTCCCAGATAGCTTTGTCTCTTCAGGACACTGCTGGCCAGACACTCTGCTACCCGACCTGAGTACATACCCAATCGATACAGAAAAGGAAGGAGAGAGGAGCCCACCTGCTGGAGGGTGGGAGGGGCACCTCTGTGGCTGGAGTGGGCATTCAGGGTGCTCTTTTGCAGAGAAGGGCTAATGGCAGGGGAGGCATTGGAGGCCTTTTCTCTCTGGGGTGTGGGCTGGGGGCATTCAGCTTATAGAAGAGAGGCTGGCGCTCTGCAGGGCCGGGGAGAAGGCAACCTTCAGAGCCAGACGGGGCTGAGTTTACATCCAGCGTCTCCTGTTCTCTGTGTGACCCTGGGCCAGCAGTTAACCTCGCCGAACCCCGGTTTCTTCATCTCTAAATGGGAATAACCGCGTCCTGACCTAAATAAAACCTTCGACAAACAGTAGGTGCCTTGTAAGTGGCAGCTCCTCTCCTTAGGTTGTGGCGGTGGCGGGGGAGGGGTCGGAGAGGACAGGGCAGCTATTTTCAAACATCCAAGGAGCTGACCCCTTTTCCGAGGACAAGGGAATAGATTTGTTCTGTGTGACTGACTGAAGGGAACAGACACAGTGGTAATAGACGGAGCTTCAGGACAACAGGTTCTGAGGAATACAGGGAGGAACACTGCAGCTGCTGGAGCCATTCAAAAGGAACGGCTGCTTCACGAGGCCCTGGAGCCTTGGAGCAGCGGGTGCCATCCGCTTGTCTGCCCTCATCTCCAAGGGAGTCCTGGACAAAGCAGGAGGTGCGCCTTGGTGACGACTCAGGGCCAGTGCGGCCCTGGGGTGCCAGGTTGAGTGGGCGACGGGTGGAGGGTCGGGGACACACCTTGCCGCTGTCCACATTGAAGTCTTTGGTGTGTGTCTGGGAGCCAAGTTCCCTGGCCCCTTCTCATGGTGACTCATGCTCTCTGCTGAGAGCATGCAGTCGCCACCTCTGGATTTTCCCCATAACCACGCCTTCCCTCTGTGTTCCAGACAAGGTGGGCCGGGTTCCTCTAATGACACCCAGATCAAGACCCTCTTAGTAGTTTCATGTAACTCAGGTCAAGTATTCCTCACAGGAGTGCAGGGGGCATTTCCAGTCCCACGCAGCATCTCACATGCGATAAGGGCAGCCCGGGTCTCCGCCCTCCTTGGACTGTGCATGCCCAGCACAGCTGTCAGGCACAGGGTCTGGCACCTGGCAAGGACTCAGGTGCTGGGCAAATGTGCTCCCCCACTAGCCCTGGAGGCATGCTACTGACTTCTGTTTTCATTCCGCAAGGTTTTATTTTAAGTAAATCCTCAAATTGGATTAAACCCATGGCAAATGATCATCACCACCTTTTTATTTTTAACAAGTTCGTTTGGGTTTCATGGATGCTGGATACTCAGGAGGTTAGCAATGTTCAGGAAGCTTCCGTTTCTTGCTGGCTTTGGGGGTTTCATGCAGGAGGCCCCTTGACTAGGAGCTCCCTTGGGGGAGGAGGATTGCAGTCAGAACACCACCCAGGCTGCTGCGAAGCTTTGTCCTGGGACCCCGGGACAAAGGCCGCTTCGTGGTGGAAGGAAAAGGGGATCAAAGGACTGTCCAGAAATGCGAGACCTCAGCTGGCTGGCATCTGGCCACACACTTCAGAGCTGGGGAGGACGCAGGGCCCAAGAGTCAGGTGGGAGAAGCATCCTTTTGGCTTTGGGTCTCGGCCACTCTGGACAGCTGGGTCCTCAGAAACAAAGTCCTCCTGCCCAACATGGTCTGACCCACATTCAGCAGGGCCGGGGTTTTCAAGCAGGAGTTTGGGGCCACAGCTTGGGCTGGATAAATAGTGTTGGGCCTTAGGGTTCCAGGGCCTCAGCCATCCTGGCTTCGTACAATTTGAGATACACCTGAGCTTGGAGGTCCAGAGATATCAGTTCCGGCCCCGGTTCAGATCCTCATGGCATCGTTTATAGCATCATGAGCATGAGGCTGCCCTGTGAGGCTGTGCGGCAGCTCCCAGCATCGTGTGCAGGGAGCAGGTGGCCATTGCCAGACCCGGGGTGGCCAACCCATGCCCTCCGTGCACCTCCTGCCCGAGGGTCCCTTGCCCGCTCAGGAGGCCCTGCTGCTCCCATGCCTGGCCTGGCAGCGGGGAGCCTGTGCCTCTGGAACTGAGAGTGGGATTGTGGGCTGCCGGCTGAGGAGAGAAGCCATGGGGGCTCTGCCCTCTGATCCACTTCCCACGTTAAGAATAAAATTCTTCTGATGCTTGTTCCAGACTGTAAAGCAGACTCTACTCACGGGGACCCCTCCAGTGAGGTTTTGCAACAGGGGAGAAAGATTGGACTCCATTTCAAACACAAGGAAATGTGGGGATTCAGAGGCAAGGATCCAGGTGGGATTGGTGGATGGAAGGTGGCTAAGAGGGTGGGTCACTCTGGCTAAGCTGACCTGGCAGGATTCTGGCTAGAGGCAGGCCAGGGTGACCGACATCACCCAGGGGAAGGTGGGGCATGAGGAATTCGGTCAGGCATTGAGGGTGCTCAGACATTGAAACTGGGGCCTTCTGGCTAAACTGACTTAAGGTTCTTGCTGATTTTGAACTCTCCAAGCACAAAGGCAGGAGCCCAGGGTGAGCCGCGGTAAACAGCAGGCTCAGCGCAGCCTGGCCAGAGCTCGGTTAGGGAGAGAGTCTGTGTCCCCCGGCCCAGCCTCCCGCAAGTACCTTCGTTTTCAGCTGTGTCTTTGGTTCTGCTGGCTCTGCCCACACGAGGAGCTTCCCCTGACATGGGTTGGATGTTTGTCCCTCTAAGTCTCCGATTGAAATGTGACTCCAGCCATCCCACTACTGGGTATATACCCAAAGGATTATAAATCATGCTGCTATAAAGACACGTGCACACGTATGTTTATTGTGGCACTATTCACAATAGCAAAGACTTGGAACCAACCCAAATGTCCATCAGTGACAGACTGGATTAAGAAAATGTGGCACATATACAACATGGAATACTATGCAGCCATAAAAAAGGATGAGTTTGCGTCCTTTGTAGGGACATGGATGCAGCTGGAAACCATCATTCTTAGCAAACTATCACAAGAACAGAAAACCAAACACCGCATGTTCTCACTCATAGGTGGGAACTGAACAATGAGATCACCTGGACTCGGGAAGCGGAACATCACACACCGGGGCCTATCATGGGGAGGGGGGAGGGGGGAGGGATTGCATTGGGAGTTATACCTGATGTAAATGACGAGTTGATGGGTGCTGACGAGTTGATGGGTGCAGCACACCAACATGGCACAAGTATATATATGTAACAAACCTGCATGTTATGCACATGTACCCTAGAACTTAAAGTATAATAAAAAAAAAAAAAGAAATGTGACTCCCATGTTGGAGGTGGGGCCTGGTGGGAGGTGACTGGATCACCGGCCTGGATTCCCTCTACATGGTTGGACCATCCCTTGGCGATGAGTGAGCTCTCACTCTGAGTTCACAAGAGATCTGGCAGTTGAAGAGCATGGCACCTCCTCCCGCTCTGTCTTGCTCCCATTCTGGTGGCAGAAGACGCCTGCTCCCTCGTCACCTTCTGTGGTGATTGGAGGCTCCCTGAGGCCTCACCAGGACCTGAGCAGATGTCGGTGCCATGCCACAGCTTGCAGCACTGTGAGCCAAATTAAAGCTCTTTTCTTCATCAATGACCCAGCCTCAGGTATTTCTTCATAGCAGCATAAGAACAGCCTAATACCCTCCCCTGAGCAGAGACATCTGGGGGATCCCAGGCCTTCCTCATCCATCAGCTACTTAGCCAGCATCTCCTCAGTCCAGCTGCTGCCTGGGTGCGGCTCCCTCAGCCCCTCCCATGGTGCAAGTGTGGGTCCCGGGCTCTGCAGGCAACTGCAGACCCTCATGCTCTTGACCCCCATGGAGCCGTCTCCCTTCTCTCCTTCAACTCCATTGCTCCTTTTACCGACCCAGACGAAACCCCCTCACCTGAAACTGTGGCAGAGATGGCGCTCTGCCTACTGCCTTCTGCTTAACATTACATCCTAATATCTTCCAGCCTCTGTCGTCCTTGTAATTAACATTTAATGATTGCAAAAATATTCACAAGGGCATCCACATGCAAAAAAATATATAAATGTAGACACTGACCTTCCACCTTTCACAAAAATTAACACCAAATGGATCATAGACCTAAATGTAACATGCAAAATGGTAAAACTTTTAGAAGATAACATGGGAGAAAACGTAGGTGACCTTGGATTCAGCAAGGAGGTTTTAGACACAATGCCGAAAGCACGGTTCATGAAGGGGGGAAAAAAAGGTAAGTTGGGCTTCATTAAAATTAAAAACTGATGCTCTGTGAAAGACACTGTTAAGAGAACAAAAAGACAGGCCACTGACTGGGAGAAATGTTCGCAAAACACATGTCTGATAAAGGACTTGTATCCCAAATATACAAAGAACCCTTACAACTCAACTACGGAAAGCAACCCAGTGAAAAAGTGGAAGAAGCTGGAAACCATCATTCTCAGCAAACTACCACAGGGACAGAAAACCAAACACCGCATGTTCTCATTCATAAGTGGGAGCTGGACATTGAGAACACACGGACACAGGGAGGGGAACATCACACACCGGGGCCTGTCGGTGGGTAGGGAGAAAGGGGAGAGAGAGCATTAGGACAAATACCTAATGCATACAGGGCTTAAAACCTAGGTGATGGGTTGATAGGTGCAGCAAACCACCACGGCACATGTATACCTATGTAACAAACCTGCATGTTCAGCACATGTATCCTGGAACTTAACGTAACATTTTTTAAAAAGCAGGCAAAATACTTGAATGGACACTTCATAAAAGAAGACAGACACAGGTAAGCATACAGCTCCAGGGAGTTGTAAACTAAAACGTGAGACACCCTGTACACCTATCAGAATGGCCAAAACCCGGAACGCTGACTCCACGAAATGCTGGCGAGGGTTCAGGACACCAGAAACTCCCATGCGTTGCTGGAGGGAACCCAAAATGGTAGAGCTGCTTTGGAAGACAGTTTGGTGATTTCTTATAAAACTAAACATACACTTACCATATGGTTCAGCAATTACGCTCCTTGGTGTTTACCCAAATGAGTTGGAAACTTCTGTCCACACAAAAACCTGCACATGCGTGTCGATCGCAGCTTTATGCACAATCGCGGAAACGCGAAAGCCACCGGGATGCCCCTCAGTAGGTGAATGGATGAGTAAACTGGGACACCTCCAGGCAATGGAATATTACCCAGCACTAAAAAGACAGGAGCTGTGAGGTCATGAAACGGCCGGGAGGAACCTTAAATGCATATCACTAAGTGAAAGAAGTCAATCAGAAAAGGTTACAGACCGTATTATCACATTCAAAGGACTTTCTGGAAAAGGCAAAATGATGGAGAGGGTAAAAGACCAGTGGTTGCCAGGGGTTTGGCAGGAGGGAGGGAGGGATGAATATGGCTGCACAGAGGTTTTAGGGCAGTGGAACTCTTCTGTACAGTACGGTAATGGCAGATCCACGTCATTATGCATTTGGCAAAACCTGTAGAACACACAGCAGAAAGAATGAACCCGAAGGTGAACTATGGACTTTGGTTAATAATAATGGATCAATCAGTTCATCAATAACAACAAACGCACCACATTGCAAGGTGGTAATAATAGGAAAGCTGGGTTTGTCAGGGAGAGGGCTAGAGGAGGGTAAGGGAACTGTTTAACCTTCTGCTCAGTTTTTCTGTGAACCTACAACTGCTGTAAGAAATAAAATCTATCTTAAACAATATATTCACAAAAGAACCACATACTTAGTGCCTTCAAAGTTGACTGGATTTGTGTCCTTGTTACATATTATGGTTGTGAAAGAGACGGCTGACTGCCCCCAACACCTGTATCCCCAAGTTTTAATTGGGCACAAAGCTGCCCATATTCAATAAATATTTTCTCAACCTCTTTTACAGCTAGATATGGTCTGTCTGGCAATGTTTTGGCTAAAGAAATGCATGAGGTTGTGCATGCAACTTCTCACAGGGAAGTGTACCTGATCTCCCCTTTGTCTCCTGGCTGGTGGGAGCACAAATGTGATGGCTGGAGCACATGCAACTATTCTGGACCCTGGCACCCACTTGGGAATGGAGGTCATTCATGGTGCAACAGTGAGATATGAACCTAGGTCCTTCACTCTGTGGACCTTCCTTACATTCTTCCTCATATGCAAGAGTGAAGCCCCTGTATGCACAGCACACTCCCCACCTGCTCTCCTGCCTCCCTCAGCCTAACCCAGTCCTGAGCAGGTCATTGATGAGCATCAAACTCATGAGATACTGAAGAAGTATGTTTTCTTTAAACCTTCTTCCCATTGTCGATAGAGCCTTTGGGAATGAAAAATGTAGCATAAATTGAATAAACATTGACGAATATCCAAAAAATGCAGAAAGGAGAACACCAATAAGTGTGGAAGAGCTGGCACATATGATGGGACAGGGGCCAGAGCTCCGACAGGGGCTGCCCTGGGGGAAGTGAACCCTCAGGTCCTGCATCAGGGCCCTGTGTGGACTTCACAGGCTCATTAGACCCATGGATAGGCTGGTCTTCTCAGAGCAGCATTGACCCCAAAATAGCTGTACGTATAAAGCTACATAGACAGACTTGTACATGTACTGCTGTGCATTGCTCTGCAAAATATTCCAATGTAACCCCATATAAATTAAAAAAACAGAAATGCAGTTAACCTGCATTTATCTCACGGGAGAATTTTCCACATGCCCTGAAATATCAGTGGTTCACGGCCCCAGGGTTTATGGAATATGGAATGTTGGCATAACCATCTCCTTCTTGCCAGGCAGCAACGTGGATTCCTGAGTTCTGTGACTGGGAATAATGGAATTAACCCTGCGGGACCCAGAGTTCTGTTTGCGCACTTGTTGGAATGACTTGAATTGAGATTCCAGGACAGGGATGGTTGAGTCACAGCACAGAAACATCCCAGTGACACGTTTCTGTCCGGAGGACCCTGGTTTCTGGGTACTGTGGCTCCAGGCGGCAGGGGGGCATGGAGAAGACCCAGCTTGTGACATGTGTCACTTAGAGAGCTGGCCCGGCTGGCCCCCAGCCCTTCCTGTGCCCACGATTGGAAGAGGAGGGTGGTCTGGCCGTGCTCGTGCTCTCTTGCGCTGGGCTTTCCCTCAGCGCCTCACCCACCAAACTCCGAGCACTCAGGCTTCCTCCCCTCCCTGCCTTCCTTTCTTCCTCTATCTCCCATTCTTTACTCCTCTTCCTCTTCTTCCTGCTTCTTGTTCTTTTTTTCTCTCTCTCTGTCCAATGAATTACCACCTGGGCTTGCCACATTCTGACTTCCTTGTTCCTACCCCATTACACCAGCCTGCTCCCACCCCCCCAGACTGTCAAGGGTGTCCATTTGGGACATGAACAGGCACCCAAGCTTAGCAGGACCATGGCTCTTGGAGGCAAATCTGCCAGGGGACTGCGCTGACAGCTGCTCCCTGAAAAGGGGCTCGGGTGCCCCTTGGGAGCAAGTGCAATGCTGCAGGTTTTGTGGGCACAGGCATGCATTCAGGCAGGGCTCAGGTGGCGTGGTACGGAGCAGGAATCCTGCTGGGGAGGCAGCAGGTCCTCAAGTGCAGGGCTGGACCTTGTCTTCTGTCCATTCGTTCATTCATTCATTCATCTGACAATCACCCATCTAAAGTCCATTCTGTGCCAGGCACTGCTGGGGGAATGGGGTGAACAGGATCAGGTCCTGCCTTTCCGGTGCTGGAACGTCAGTGTTGGACACAAACAACACGCAAAAAAGCTGCAAAATGGAATGTCTTACAGCCAGGATCAATGTTAGGACAAATGAACACGGCCACAGCCTCTTTGGCACTACCCTCGACACAAAGGGTCCACTTCTCACCCGACTCTGGGCTGCCTGTGACCTCCGACCACAGAGTGTGGGAGAAGTGATGGTGTGAGTCCCGAGGCTGGGCCTGGAGACGCTCTCTGTGGCTCCAGACCTCAGAGCACCATGGCAGAAAATGCCTCCAGCCTCTAGGGATGGGAGGCACAGGGAGAACCGAGGTGCCTCAGCCAGCAGCCAGGGCTGCCCAGGCCCGAGAAACCATAAGCGCAGAGCCTTGGGTTGGGTGCTCAAAGCTGGAGATGGGTGGTACCATGCAAGGAAGGATGGCATAGGGTGAGAACCTCGAGCCAGCTGGGAGTCACAGTGGCTGGGGAGGAGGAGGAGACCCTTAGGCTGAGACTAGAGGATAAACAGGAGTTATTCAGACAAAGGATGCAGGTCCAGGCATCCTAGGGAGCGGGCACAGCCACTGCCAACGTCCCGAGGAAGGAAGTGGCGTGGATTACCTGGTGACAGGGAGATGGTAGTGGCGTGCATGGCAGGTGAGCAGGGGTTTCTGTTCCGTGTCCTGGCATTCTCTGCAGTCCCATGTCTGGCCTCGTGCTCAGGGCATCACTGGTGCAAATGAATGGCTGTTGATTGATTGACTGCACCTGCTATTGGTGTCAGTGCTTTAAACCCACAGGTGTTTCTTGCCGTTTCAAGACCACGGGTCGGCTGGCTGTTGGGCTGCTCAGGGCCCTGCTTGGCTGGAGTTGACTGGACCTGCTCCTTTGTCTGAGGTCAGCTGGTGGGCTGGTGGGGCTGGGTGGCCTCGCCCCTGCCTTTGGTGACCCATTGGCCACCAGCCAGGGAAGGGGTGACCCTGTACCTCTGTGCAGTCCTGCATTCATGCTTGTGGAGGAGTTTGGCTTCCAGGAGAACCAAGAGCTGCATTCGATGCCTCAGTTCCTTTTGTGTGTCAAGCAAAGAGTGCAGAGGTGACCTCAGAGCTCCCCCAAGGTCCAGACGCCATCTCTGCATTCATCTCATGGCGAGGGCTCCCTGGCCCAGCAGGTTGCCAGCTGAGCTTGACAGACAGGTACGCACATTAACAGCCATGTTCCTTGGCCAGCCTGCTCCCCAGAGCCCCTGGCAGACACAGCCAGTTACAGAGACATTGCCTGGCTGACCTGCTCCCAGAGCCCTGTCTCCACAATGAAGGAGGGGCCTTTCCTCCCCGTTGGCAGTAGATCAGGAGAAGCTCTTCAATCACCACCGTGCTGTGATTGAAAAGAGAGGAAGTCAAAGGGTCCAGAGACCCCTCATCCTAGGGAAGACCCTCGCCTCCCTCAGGGCAGACACGGGGGCTCTCCTGGGTGGAGTCTAGAGGTGGCATGGCCTTTGTGATCCCACGTCTAGGAGGGGCCTGCCCCAGTCTCTCTCCAGCACACAACGCTCCTGTGTTCTAACTAGGTCTGTAGCCTGGAGTTCCTCCCTCTTACTTGCTGATCCCCCACACCCCCACTGTGGACAGAGTCACCCTCATACACAAACCTGAGCAGCCCCTCCTCTGCCCACTCCCCTCAGGGTTCCATGTTCCCTGGAGATGCTTCAAAGCTACCTAGGACCTGGACCTGCGCTGATAGAGTGCTAGCCTCACAGTGTCCTCTGCCTGGCTGAGCCTGACCCCCTCAGAAGCCTGGGCATTATCTCCCTGGTCCTCAGTCCTATTGAATGAATCCCAGAAGGCGGCCTGGAGTAGGAGAGACCCTGGCTCAGAATTGCATGTGACTGGATTCCAGCATGGCGTGGACCGGGAGGTGTGACCTCGGGGAGTTATTCCGTCTCCCTGACTTGCACGTTCCTTCTCTGTGATGTGCAGTACCAGCTCTCTCTCACCTCCTGGAGACACGATGAAGGGGAAGGTCAGAGTGACAGCAGACACAGTGGGGCACGCAGCAGGTGCTTAGCAAGGGCAGGTGTGGGTGTTGGACAGATGTTCAGTTCCTTCCTTCCTTGAACTCTTCTCTCTTCCTGGACCTTAAACTCTGAGTTTGTTATTTATTACTATTATTACTGATATTTGTATTTTCAGTACAGAAAGCAAATGGAATAGACCAAGCAAAGTTGGTTTCGATTCTTTTGCAAGTTTTCCCATGTGCCGCTTTCTCATTTTGTTCAAAAAAAAAAAAAAAATAGGGAATCTGTTATTTTCTTTCATCCTTTCTTCTGTCTCTGTTGATCCTATTTTTTTTTTAAACCTGAGTGCCCTCCTAGGTACTTAAAGGATTAGGATTATTTCTCAAAGCCAGAGCTCAGAAAATTGCATCAACCTATGACAGGCACAAGCTGGCCAAGAGGACCCCGACCTTTTACCTGGAGACTCAACCAAGGAGTGTCTGCCTGCTCAGCTCCCGCTGCTAAGAACCGCTCCGAGTCCTGTTGTTCCTGACAGCTCCCTCCCGTAAGTGAAAGAGGCAATATGGACACAGGGGATATTTTCGGTAAGTAGGACTGAGTTTAATACATTCTCAGTGTTAGCACGTTGTAATGCCAGACTGCCTAAAAATATTCTGCTTGAGACGTGTTCTTAACAAATAGAGGAATTAACTCAGCCTGCGATTAAATTATTCGTCCTGGTTATTAGTTTCTCATGTCTTTATTAAACAGGTGGTCAGGTCCCTCAGGCTCTGAGAGGGTGTAGGAGGGGGACTGAAAGCTGGGCCCCTAGAAGCAAAATGTCTGAGCACAAGTCCTGGGCTTGCCATTTAGCTGTGTGACCTGGGGCAAGTTATCCAGCCTCTCTGTGCCTCAGCCTCCTCACGTGTTGGTTACATAGATTTAAGGTATACAATATACTGTTAGGATATGTAGAGAGTGGAGTGATTACTACAGGTCACAGTTTAGTATATCTGTCATTGTACACTGCTCCTGTTGTTTGTAGTAAAAGCATCTAAAGTCTTCTGTCTTAGAAAATGTCCAGTATGCAATGCAATATTATTAACCACAGTCTTCATGCTGTACATTAGGGCTCCAGATCTCCTTGTCCCAAATCAGGGCAACCTTGTCACCTTTGACCCATGCTTCCCAATACCCCCATCCTGCCTGCAATGAATTATGTTCTTTCCCTACTTTTAGGGATTCAACTTTAAAGAAAGATTCTTTCTATAAGAGACAATATGCAGTGTTTGGGTATGCATGCGTGTGCGTGTGTCTGTATTAGTTTGTTCTCTCTACACTGCGTATACTATACTGCTGTAAAGATACTACCTGAGACTGAGTAATTTATAAAGAAAGGAATTTTAATTGACTCACAGTTCTGCATGGCCGGGGAGGCCTCAGGGAACTTACAATCATGGTGGAAGGCAAAGAAGAAGCAAGGATCTTCTTCACAAGGCAGCAGGAGAGAGAGAGAGAGAGCGCAGGGGAAATGCCACACTTCCAAACCGTCACATCTCATGAGAACTCACTCGCTATTGTCACACAGTGAGGGGGACGTCTGCCTCCATGATCCAATCACCTCCCACCAGGGCCCCTCTTGGCACGTGGGGATTGCAATTAAAGAGGAGATTTGGGAGGGGATACAAAGCCAAATGGTATGAGTGTGTGAGTGCAAAAGTGTGTGTGAGTGTATGTGAAAGTCTGTGTGAGTGTGACTGTGTGTGTGAGGGTGTGTGTGGGAATGTGTGTTTTGTGAGCATGTGAGTGTGAGTGTGTGAATATGCGTGAGTGGATGACTGTGTGTGTGTGAGTGTGAGCGTGTGTGAGTGTATGTGAAAGGCTGTGTGTGTATGACTATGAGAGTGTGTGTGTGAGGGAGTGTGGTGTGTATGTGTGAGCACGTGAGTGTATGTGTGTTTCTGTATGTGACTATGTGTTTGTGTATGTGGGTGTGTGAATGTGAGTGCATGTGAAAGCCTGTGTGTGAGTGTGGTTGTATGTGAATGTGCGTGAGAATGTGTGTATAGAAGTGTATGTGTGTGTGACTGTGAGTCTGTGTGTGTGGAAGTCTGTGAGCGTGTGTGTGACTGTGTGACTGTGTGTGTGAGCGTGTGTGTGAGAGACTG
>NC_045452.1:30256474-30274328 GCF_002776525.5 Piliocolobus tephrosceles | reverse complement strand
GTCTGTGAGCGTGTGTGTGACTGTGTGGCTATCTGAGTGTGTGTGACTGTGTGTGTAAGCGTGTGTGAGTGTGTGTGACTGTGTGAGTGTGAGAGTGTAAGTATGTGAGTGTGTGCGGCTTACTTCATTTAACACATTGTGCTCCAG
This sequence comes from Piliocolobus tephrosceles, assembly GCF_002776525.5. Classification (NCBI taxonomy): domain Eukaryota; kingdom Metazoa; phylum Chordata; class Mammalia; order Primates; family Cercopithecidae; genus Piliocolobus; species Piliocolobus tephrosceles. The sequence continues at coordinate 30,274,181 of NC_045452.1, read as the reverse complement.
GTTCACCCATGTTATTACAAATGTCGGTGTCTCCTTTTGAAAGGCTGAGAACCTTGCCCTCCATGTCCATAGCACATTTTCTGTACACAGCCGTCTGCAGAGGGTGTTTCGACTGTCTCCGTCTCTCGTTGCTGCGATGAACCTGGGAGCTCAGGTGTTTCTGTAAGGTGCTGGTTTCTTTTCCTTCGAATATATACCCAGAAAAGGGATTCCTGGGTCCTGGGTATTTCCACGTTTAATTTTCTGAGAAAGTGCCCTAGTGTTCCCCGTAATGGCTGCACCAGCCTCGGTCTATTCATTTATAATATGAGGATAACTGAGTGGCTACTTCAAAGCCTCGGATTTGTGCCGTGTCTGAAACAGTCCGTACACGATAATGCTTCCCCAGTGTTCACGTAAACAGCTGACCCTTGAGCAACACAGGGTTACGGGGGCCAACCCTCGTGCGTGCCAGCAAAAGTCCGTGTTAGCTTCTGACTCCTCAAAAACTTGACTAATAACCCACTGTTGCCTGGAAGCCTTACCAATAACATAGCCGATGAACACGTATTTAGGATGTGGTGTGTGTTATATGCTGTATTCTTACAACAAGGTAAGCTAGAGGAGAGAAAATGCTATTAAGAAAATCCTAAGAAAGAGAAAATGTGTTTACTCTTCGTTAAGTGGAAGTGCATCATCGTGAAGGCCTCCATCCTCATCATCTTCGTGTTGAGCGGACTGAGGAGGAGGAGGAGGAGGAGGAGGAGGAGGAGGAGGAGGGTGTGGTCTTGCTGACTCAGGGGTGGCTGAGGTGCAATAAAAGTCCAGGTATACATGGGCCCCCACAGTTCAAATCCGTGTTGTTCAAGGTTCAGCTGAAATTATTAACAGTGAGTAACGTAGGAGCTTTACAATGGAGAATGTTGCATTCACGCAGGGCTATATTAATTGCTTTGAGGAAACCCTAATTCCCTGTAGACCAGGACAAGAATGAATCGAGGAAGGTCATAAGTGTTATTTATGGTGACTCTTTCATGGCCGGCAAGCTTCACACACATCATGTCACTCCGTCCTGACAACTCCCAGGCAGGCTGGTGGGGCTCTTCTCATCAGAAAGACGAAGGGCTTGGCCTTCAGGAGTAAAGCATCTTGCCCAGGGTCCCGTAATTAATACAAGAAACAGCCTGAATGCAGGTGCTTTCTGGAGTGCCAAGCTCTAGCCAGGCGTGCAGAAAACCTGCTGTAGGCAGGGAGGCGTGGTCCTGAGCATCTCGCTGTGATGGATCCGAAGGAGCCTGTGTTTGCACGCCACATACCTGCAGGGAAACAGGAAGACACAGCCATGCCCTGAAAAGAACTTTGGGTCTCGAGTCTCCTGTGGGCAATTTTCCAGGAGCAGGCCCTGAGTGACAGGGCGAAGGTCCAGGAGTTCCGAGTGGCATACGGCAGAGAGGGCACGGGGGAGTTTGGCAGGGAAGGGGCAGCTGGCGAGGAGGAGGGGGATGTCAGTTCAGCCTCCACAGAAAACTGCTAGACTCAGGGAACTCTGAAAAATGGAGTAAGACGCATGCCTGAAATTGTCTCTACCAAGGCCAGGAGCCAGGGTCTTCATGCCTCCTTTCCCCGTCAGCCCCTGGCTCTGGGGGACAGGGTTGGCTTGTCCCTGGCACTTCTGGCCTGCAAGATGTGAGAAACGGACTCTGCAGTCTGAAGGCACCCTCCCCACAGCAAGACACAGGTGCTGGTTGCAGGGACTCAGCCCAGCAGGCCCAGGGGTGTGAAGGAGCCACAAGGGGAGATGCTGGGGCCCCACGGGGCCTACTGCACAGAAGCCCAGACTGTGGTTCTGAGCAGAGAATGCTCTGGCCAGTCCTGCAGAAAAGCTTAGGGAGGAGAGGTTGACAGGAGGGACAGCTGGGGCCCAGCCTTGGAAGGACAGAGAGCGAGAAGTGTGAAGATGCTTGTTGCTTCCTGGAATCTGGTTTAATTAATGCCTTGGTTTTTATTCTTCTTCATCAGAAGCATGATCTGGAAGACCCACATCTGATCAATTACTTCTGCCATTGCAGAGAAACGTCTCAGAACTGGGCTGGTTCCAGAGTCTGTGCTCCGCTTCTAATTCATTGTTTGCCATGAAGGATCCATCAGGGCTGGATGCTAGGGATGCCGGCAGGGCCTGGAGCAAAGTTGTCTCTGGGACTTGCTGCACTGATTTGTAACGTGGGGCTTCAAGTTCTGCTCAGATGTGAGCCCTGTGATCACAGGAGCGTCTGCTCCTCTGTGCAGCCTCCCAGCCAGCATCACAGAACACGGGCCTGCCGGGGTCCAGCCCTGCATTCACTGCATTGCCATCAGCTGACCATGCACCCCTTCTCCTCCTCATCCCTGCCGGTTTCTCTCTGGACCTCAGAACCCGGCAGAGACCCTGGTATACAGTAGGGGCTCATTAGGTGCTTAGGGGAAGAATGCTACAGGTGAGCTCACCCACAGCACCCGGAGCATTTGCACTTCGCTGTAGTTGTTTTGCACTCAGTCTGTCTCCTGGAGACTGTGTTTGCTAAAGACATAGAGGGCGCATCCTGCCTTGGGGACCTGGGGGGCTGACGGGGCCAGCAGAGCTGAACGGATCCTTCATAAATGCCACCTGCATTCTGGGCAGCGTTTGTGGCCAGCCAGGGGAAGTCAGCACCATGGGAACCTCCCTTTGGCAGATCTTTGAGAACAATTTACCTAAGATTTCAGGATGTGAGCACACAGCTGAGACACGCTTCGACCTCACCGTCTGCAACTGTGGCACAACCTTGTCCAGGCCTGTCTGATTCTCCAAGAAACACACAGCTTGTTCATAACTTCCTACTGTGTTTGGGGGGTGCTGGCTGCTTTGCAGGGCCATGGGGCGATTTGACTGACACACTCAGTCCTCAGTTCCTTAGTCGTGGAGCCCCCGGCCGTGTGAAACTCCTGAATTGCAGGATGCCCAGGACACAAGGAGACACGGGGGCTCCCAGCAAGAGTGGTCCTGGGATCCCCGGGGTCAGTGTGGTCCCTCCCCTCACTGTAGCAGGTTTTCTACAGACCCCCCAGCCGGCCCTGGAGACTTCCGGTGCCAGGTCTCTGCTCTCTGTCTGTCGGTCTCTCTTGTCTCAGGGAACCTCGGCCGGGCGCGGTGGCTTATGCCTATAATCTCAGCACTCTGGGAGGCCGAGGCAGGCAGATCATGAGGTCAGGAAATTGAGGCCATCCTGGCTAACATGGTAAAACCCCATCTCTACTAAAACTACGAAAATTAGCCAGGTGGGGTGGCGCACGCCTGTAGTCCCAGCCACTCGGGAGGCTGAGGCAGAAGAATTGCTTGAACCCAGAAGGCAGAGGTTGCAGTGAGCCAAGATCACACCACTGCACTCCAGCAGCCTGACGACAGAGTGAGACAAAAAAAAAAAAAAAAAAAAAAGAAGAAAGAAAAGAAAAGTAAGAAGATCTTTGGCCGTCAAGTTTCTGTTTCTTCTGGCCAGGGCTCAGAGGGTGAACAGAAGGACAAAAGACCTCCCAGACTTCCCAAAGTCTTCTTCTTCACTGAAATACCCAAGTTCCTTCGAACTAAACATGGAAACTTAGGGAGGCTGAAGCAGGAAGATCACTTGAGGCCAAGAGTTTGAGACCAGCCTGGGTAGCGTAGTGAGATCCAATCTCTACATCAAAAGAATAATTTTTTTTTTTTTTTTGAGACATAGCTTCATTCTTGTTGCCCAGGCTGGAGTGCAGTGGCACAATCTCAGCTCACTGCAACCTCTGCCTCCGGGGTTCAAACGATTCTCCTGTCTCAGCCTCCCCAGTAGCTGAGATTACAGGTGACCGCCACCATGCCCGGCTAATTTTTGTATTTTTAGTAGAGACGGAGTTTCATCATGTTGGCCAGGCAGGTCTCGAACTCCTGACCTCAGGTGATCTGCCCGCCTCAGCCTCCCAAAGTGCTGGGATTATGGGCGTGAACCACCGCGCCTGGCCAAAAAAAATTTTTAATGCAACAGTTTCAAAGTCATAGGCAGTTTTGCATGCTACCTTTGTTCTTCTAAGTTCTGGGATGACATGAAACATGACCTAAGAGATTTCCTGTATTTCATCAAGTGATGTGTGGATCTAATCCAAATACATCCGGCAAGTTTTTCTGTGTTCTGTGGTGAGAGGGGAAGGGCGTCCTGGACATTGCACAAACATTCACAGCCAGTGGCCACGCAAGTCTCACGTGCTTTTTTTTTTTTTCTCGACAGAGTCTTCCTCTGTCACCCAGGATGGAGTGCAGTGGTGTGATCTCGGCTCACTGCAACCTCTGCCTCCCAGGTTCAAGCAATTCTCCCGTCTCAGCCTCCCGAATAGCTGGCATTATAGGTGTGTGCCACCACACCTGGCTAATTTTATATTTTTAGTAGAGATGGGGTTTCACCATGTTGGCCAGGGTGGTCTTGACCTCTCCACCTCAAGTGATCCACCTGCCTCGGCCTCCCAAAGTGCTGGGATTACAGGCATGAGCCACCACACCCGGCCTCACGTGCTGTTTTTTTGATCTTGATCCTGAGCCCTCCACGCCTGTGCCTGGGAAGTTGAGCCTGAGCCTCGCTCCCTGTTCTTATTAAATGCCACGCTCTGATTTTCGGGAGGAGAACTTGGCCTTGAGCACAATTCTGTTTGCAGGCTTGCTATTTTTACAAGGTTTACCCTATTCTCAGCTATTTTTAAAAATAAAATTGTCAACAGCTTTTTCTTCCCCTGTAACATTTCCGCCACCACCAAAGATCTTAATGAACTGTGCATTCAATTACAGGAAGAAGCAAGCCAGGCAGTGGGGGTGAGGGCTGGCCACAAACACCGAGGCAAAAAAGCTCCCGAGGCAAGATTTCAGCACTTGTGGGAGGGGCTGTCACTGGGGGGAAGAAGCCTGTGACTCGGGAATGCTCATCAACACATCCAGCTTGTTGTCAACCCTGACGGTTTTGGTAAAATGGCTCCAAGAAAGAAAAGACTTATTTCTGGGGAGAAAATACCGATTCTTCCTCGGGCTTTATAGAGGCAGCTCTCAGGCTGTGCGCGAGGGATTAAAAAACGCAATCGACCCCAGCTCCTCGGTGGGTCTGGCCAAATCCATGAAAAACCGGCAGGGAAGACCTGGCTTTCTGCTGCACGGCAGGGGCCAGCGGGCAGCCCACAGCGGCTTCTCCAGCACCGTCCTCCAGCCGTTCCCATCTTAGTCAATTTTTCACTGTGTCCTTCGGTATCAGCCTGCAATTAGGAGGACAGCTTCTCATGCTTCCTGTAATCATTAAGGTGATGTCTTGACCAAATTAGTTATCCTTTCTGAGACTCATTTTCCTCACTAAAAAAAGTGATAATCGGCCGAGCGCGGTGGCTCACATCTGTAATCCCAGCACTTTGGGAGGCAGAGGCGGGATCACCTGAGGTCGGGAGTTCGAGACCAGCCTGACCAATATGGAGAAACCCCATCTCTACTAAAAAGACAAAATCAGCTGGGCGTGGTGGCATAGGTCTGTAATCCCAGCTACTTGTGGGGCTGAGGCAGAAGAATTGCTTGAACCCGGGAGGCAGAGGTTGCAGTGAGCCAAGACCACAGGGTCATCCATGTGGCACTCCAGCCTGGGCAACAAGAGCAAAACTCTGTCTCAAGAAAAAAAAAAAAAGTGATAATCCTTACCCTGCCTGCATCATTCATTCACTCACTCATTCACCCATTCCTTGTTGCAGGTCGAGTTCCCCAAAAAGCTGGCTGTGAGGTGGAGGTGAGCACCTGGGATGCCTGTGCAGTGCCCACAGGACCCAACGGGTAGAAGGGAGACAAGGGGGAGCTGCGCTGGGTGCAGGCCCAGTGACTGCCTGGTGGGACCCAAGTGGTGGCTGCTGAAGGCCGTGTGTGGGCAGTACACAGAGGAGCTGGCAGCACGTCCTTCCTTGAAGGGGGTCATGGGGCACACCAGAGGGTCGGTCCCACTGTGCATAGATGTGGCCATGACCCAGATTTGGCCCCAGCCCCTTTGGGGCACTCTGTCTTGGGCGGACAGGAGAAAACACATGGGGATTCCATGAAGAGGACAATTCCCCTTCCGTATGCAGGATGGGTGGCATATTTTACATTCCATCAGGGCACTCAGTGAGGGGGTGACATCGTGACGCTGGAGGACAGTGCTGTATCTTGGGTGGCAGGATGGAGGTGTTGCTTAGGGACAGGTGGACAGGAAGTGGGTTAGGCAGGCCAGGGCTGGTTCTGAGAGAGATTCCTGGGATCTAAACTCAAGCCCCAAGAAGGCAGCCACAGGGAAGCTGAACAAGTTATCGTCTGTGATCTCAACTCCCCAAGTGGGCCGTGAGCTTCAGGAGGGTGGAAACCAACCCAGGTCTTCACGGGGCACGGCTGCCACAGGTGAACCATCAGGCAGAACCACCGTGGAGGGGATGAGCAGCTATGACAGCCAGAAGAAGACAGCGCCAGCAAGAAGAGGGGTGGCTGGCATTTCAGACGGCTCTGCTCTGTGCCAGATGTGTGCTCAGAGTCCCACGGCCGCCTCCTTCCCTGCTCATCCTCACTAACCCTCCGGGGGTGCCTCAGCTGCCTGCACACTTCAGACAAAGAGACTCGACGAGAGGGGGCCGAGATCTCGTGGCTGCAAAGCAAGGCGACCTTGGCTCCGCTTTCCTGCCGGGCTCACTTCAGTCCATTCCGTGAGGGATTCCGCCAGGGAAGAGGGGGTCACAGCATGTTTCAAGATTGTCTCCTGGCCTGGGATTGCAGGGTTCGTGGACATGGGTCTGCCTGGAGAGGAAGCTGTCCTGTGCATTCTGCTGTCCCTGTCAGGAGCCCTGGAGTTATTTGGGCATGACTGTTTGTTTGGGTCCCAGAAGGCTGCTCCCCCTGTCTGTCTGGGCTGCTCCTCCTGTCCATCCTGCTCCTATGTCTGTCCTGCTTTGTCCCTAAGCAGGGTCCACGTGTTGCTCCCAAGGCTGCGGTTTCCACTGGCTCTGCTGACACTTTGCCTGCTGCCTCAAAGCGTTTTAACTTCTCATTTGAACTTCTCTCTGCCAGAATGTGTTCTCTTGGGGGAAGGGGAGAGCGAGCGGTGCGCAGTGCAGGGGAGGCTGCAGGCGGAGGAGGCAGGAAGGCGAGATTAGAAGAGAGAGTGTTAAATAGCACTGCCCTGAGGGGAGGAAGCCGAGCAGCTGACAGGAGCCTGCGAAACAAAATGTACAATTTGGTGTCTGGAAAAGAGAAAGTCATGGGCGGTTTCTGAAGGCGTCAGGGAGGGAAGGGGCAAAGACCAGGTGCCGAGCGGCTGAGTCTGCATATCCCAGGCTTCCAAGCCATCCGCTCCACCTGCCTCCACTGCCCCGTCCAGCCGGCTGGGACCCAGGCCCCGTGTCCCGCCCTGCAGAAGGGATCCTCAGTCAGCTCCTGCCTCACCCGCACCCCTTCTGCTTCTCCCCAGACTCCTGCCCATTCTCGAAGCAGCAGCCACAGTGGCTGGGGCTTCATTCGGGAAGGCTGGGGGAGCGATTTGGGGCAGGGTCATCCATGTGCCTGCCGCTCCCCCTTCATCAGGGAGGGAAGGAGCTCCCACTGCTCCGGGGACAAGTCACATTTCTCAAACAGGCTCAAATCACCAGGCCCCCCAAGTCTGATGCTGTGATGTCCAAGACTGCAACCACCCAGGCCCTTGCAGCTTCCCCAGACTGGTCTGGCCACGCCAATGTTTGTGATCCTGCTGAGTCCACCACGAGCCCTGAACCCCTGAAGGATGGGAGCCTCTGAGCTTGGAAGGAAGGACTCACATGTGACATTTTAAGAACTAGGTAGTTCAGCCAGTTTACATATAACCAGCACGACAGGGTCCAGCCAACAGGACATCTCCTCCGGGAACTCCTTCAATGCTCTTTAATGATGAAGGAAGAGTGACCTGAGGTCAGCAAATGGGTTGTGTTTGGGACATTTTTTGTTAGCAATAGCATTTTGGAGCAGAAACCTCACGGACGTGGGGGGAGCTGCAGAAGTCAGCGTCCGAGCCACAGCTCTCCATGGCTGTGTGGCCCTGGGGAAGTCACCTCCGCTTGCTGAACTCAATGCAGATCCCATGGCTGGCAGTGAGGACACCACATGTCACGAGAAGAAGGCAGCTGGCGTGAGGCTGGCCAACGATCAGGATACCCCATGGGGCTCACCTCCAAGCCTCCAGGTGAAGCCCAGCATCCGGGAGCACCAGGGGTCCCTGACTTTTCCCACGGTGCTCCTTGGGGGCAAACTCACCCTTAGGGGGACTCACTCCAAAGGTGACCCTCTCCTGAGTCCTGAGGTTTCCATCTCATAGGACCTAGGACCCCTCCACCTATCTGAGGAAGGCCCTCCTCCTGCTTCCACGCAGCAAAAATGTATTTCACCAAGTGGGAAAATGAGTCCCTCAATGGTGTCTCTCCTTGGCTACTGCGAGGGTCTAGTGTGATAGCTCCTGCCACGCAGATGGTTACTGAGATCTGACTTAATGGTGGGCGCCGTTAGAGGCAGGTGCACCTCTCACCATCTCATTGACATCACAAAGAACCCGTGGAGGGGTGTAACTGCTGATCTGTCTTTACAAAAAACTGAGGCTGGAGTAATTTTCCACCTTGTCCAAGGACTCAGGGCAGCTCATTGCACAGCGTGGGTTCCCAGCTGGGCCTCCCGGATCCCACGTCTGCCCTCAACACTCGCATCACATCCTGGTGCCCTAGAAAACACAGAAATGTCCGCTGTTTTGAACAGAATTAGGAACTGTACAGTTTAGAGGTAGAGAGAAGTGGGAGAGTAACGCCATGGGAACAACCATGCTTTAGAATTTACTGGGGACAGGCTTGTAGTTTTCCTAAGAGGAAGTGGCTCCGGCAGGGGCCTGAAGACCCCCGACTCAGGGGCAGGCCCAGCTTCCTGGAGGCTTGGGCCTGTCTGACTGAGCCTCCCTTGCTGTTGAGGGATCCTGGTGGTGTTTTCCCCGGGTTTGGGTTGCTGGAGTGCAGGTGGAGCCCTCATTTTGGGGCACTGGGGGACACTTTCTTTGCTAGCCTGCCACCCCCTCCTGGTAAGAGCCCCACAGAGAATGCAGGGACCTGGCCCTGCCAACGCACTTGTGCACTGATACCCACGGGCACTAGGAGTGGTCAACACTATGTCCGCACCCCGTTGCCAGGAGTGAATTGTCACCAAGGTTTCTATAGCTAGCGTCATCCCTGCTCCCCTACCAAACTCATTCACTCATCCAGCCTTCACTCATTCGCCCACTGATGGTCAACGGATCCTCACAGAGAGCCCACCCAGCTCTGGGCCCTATTCTAGGTACATTTCTGGGCCTCTTGTTCTGGAACATTCTGATTCTCAGCCCCTTCTGTCCAGCCTCTCCATCACCCTCACTCCCTCCAGCAGCTCGCAGCAACCCCCTCTGCAGAGGCGGCCCCAGGGATGTCTCTGAGAGACAGTGGGAGAAAGCTGTAGGGAGGTTCCTCCTTCTTCTTGGAAAGCCTCTCTCTCCTGCTGTTTTTCACACCTCGTCTCTGCCTCTCTTCTCCCTCCCTCTCCCCTCTTTCCCTAATGGCCCTGTCCCTCCCCCCTCGCCCTGTCCCTCTCTGCTTTCCTCCCTCTGGCCTCCTCCTTCCCCTGCTAATCTCTCTCCCCCATCCCTTCTCTCCAGATCTCCAGCTCCCTCCCCTCCGTCTCTCTCCCTCTTCACACACACACAGGTGCACAAATGCACACACCCACAAACACAGCCCACAGCCATCCTCTCCTGAGATAATTGCAGCAGAAACACGGAGCTGCCCCGAGGCTCCACTTGTGAAGGGAACGGAGAGGTTCCTAGGAGGCTTCTTTCTGAGCCTGCGTCTCACGTGTCCGTGTCCCCTTCTCACCTCCAGGTGCAGCTCCCCCTCTCTGCACCCCAGCAGCCTGGACTGGGGCTGGGTGGGAGGTGGGGCTGCACAGGTGCAGAGGCCGGGCCCGGCTCAGCAGGGCGGCCTCCCCAACCCCCGTGCTTGGGGGAGCGGTCTACGTGAGCTTCCAGTGCTTCTAGGGGCTGCACCCCCAGCACAGCCATCATCAGGGGCTGCGGAGACACTGTGAGTGGATGGGATGCCGTGACCAGCTCTGCCCTGGCATTTGAACCCTCACCATCCCTCCCCTGACGGCCCAGCTCAGCCACTGGCCACTGGAGTCTGGGAGGAGGGAGGTTCTGCTTTGCTCTGACAGACGCCGACACCATTGCAGGCCTGAGATTTTTTTGCAGAGGACAGAGCCCACATGCAGAGAAGTGGGGGCAGGACCCTCCTTCCCACCTCCTGGTATGAGCTAAGCCCCATGCCAGTGCCTAGCCAGGCCTGCCCAGGGGCTGCCTGGGTGCCAGGGAGGTCAAGGCAGTGCCCGGTGGGACAGAGCCTGCCGACCCGAGAGGGTGGAGGGGCTGGAGCCACCCACCTGGGAATAAAGCACCAGAGTCCTGGGAGGTCTGGGCTGCCTGGGCCAGGCTGGCTGTGCTTCTGTCCCCACGGCCTCCCCATCCTCATGGCCACCTCCATGTGTCAGAAGCCATGGTGGAAGGAAATCTGTGAGCAAGCCCAGCACCTGGCTCAGCATCCCTGAGACTGTGTCAGTGTGTGTGTCTGTGTGTGTCTGTGTGTGTGTCTGTGTGTGTCTCTGTGTGTGTGTCTGTGTGTGTGTCTCTGTGTGTGTGTCTGAGTGTTGGTGTGTGTCTGTGTGTCTCTCTCTGTGTGTGTCTGTGTGCCTGTGTGTCAGTGTGTGTATCTCTGTGTGTCTGAGTGTTGGTGTGTGTCTGTGTGTGTCGTGTGTGTCTATGTGTGTGTCTGCATGTGCACATGTGCACACAGGAACCCGGATGGCTTTGCCCAGGCTCACACGTGAGAGTGAAAGGCTGCTCCGAGCAGGGCCGGGACATCCTCCTCCGCTTTGTCCAGTGCTGTGGGCCCCTGCATTTCATTATCTCAGCACCAAAAAATAAGCGAGAGCAGCTCTGTCTGCTTCTTTCATGGGGAAGAAAAATGCTCAGAGAACAGAGGGCTCCAAAGCACGGCGTTTGGGCGGCTCTGCCACTTCCGGTGACGATCTGAGGAGGTTGGAGGCTGAGGTTGGGTGAATCGAGGATAGGACCTGGGGTGGGCTTGAGGGAGGGGTGGTGACAGGGCCGGTGAGGGGGGCCCGGGGTCCCTCAGGTAGGTCCAGTGTGACCTGCGGAAATGAAGGAGGCAACACACAGCAGCCCCAAGAGCTGTGTGTGTGTCTGTCTGTATGTATGCATGTGTGTATATGTGTGCGTGTCTAGGGACTACGTGTGTCTCTGTGTGTGTGTCTAGGGGCTATGTGTGTGTGTATATGCATGTGTGCATCTGTGTGTCTATGCTGCTATGTGTGTCTGTGTGTGTGTGTCTAGGGGCTATGTGTGTCTGTGTGTGTGTCTGCAGGTATGCATATGTGCATCTGTGTGTCTGTGCGGCTGTGTGTGTGTGTCTAGGAGCTATGTGTGTTTGCGTGTGTGTCTGCATGTATGCATGTGTGCGTCTGTGTGGCTATGTGTGTGTGTCTAGGGGCTATGTGTGTATGTGTTTGTATCTGTGTGTGTTTGTATGCATGTGTGTGTCTGTGTGTCTATGTGGCTATGTGTGTGTGTCTCTTGTGTGTCTGCACGTATGCATGTGTGTGTCTGTGGGTCCATGCAGCTATGTGTGTCTGTGTGTCTGCATGTATGCATGTGTGTGCCTGTGTGTCTATGTAGCTATGTGTGTCTGGACAATGTGTGCATGTGTGTCTATGTCTTTATATGCATGTGTGTGTCTGTCTATGTGTATCTGTGTATGTGGGTGTGTCTTTTTTGTGTATGTGTCTGTGTATATGTGTGTCTGTGTATGTCAATGTGTGTCTGTGTGTCTCTATGTATGTCTGTTTGTCCATGTGTGTCTTTGTGGGTCTGTGTGCTTTTGTGTGTCTGTGTCCATGTGTCTGTGTGTGTGCATGTGTCTGTGTCTGTGTGTGTTTGTGCGTTTTTGCATGTCTGTGTCTGTGTGCATCTGTATGTGTCTGTGTGTATGTCGTGTCTGTGTGAGCATGTGTGTCTTTGTGTTTTTACATGTCTATGTGTATCTGTGTGTGTCTGTGTATGTCTGTGTGTGTCTGTGTCTGTGTGTGTCTGTCTATATTGCATCTGTGTATCTGTGTGTGTGCATGTGTGTATGTCTGTGTGCATCTTGTGTGTCTGTGGTCTGTGTGTGTGTGTCTGTGTGTGTGTCTGTGTGTGTGTGTGTCTCTGTGTGTGTGTGTCTGTGTGTGTGTGTCTGTGTGTGTGTGTGTCTGTGTGTGTGTGTGTCTGTGTGTTCTCATTTCAGATGGGTTTGGGAAACTCAGACTTCACATTCCTCACTTGTAAGATGATGATGTTGGATTAGACCATCTTCCAAGTTACTTTCCACGAGAAAATTCTACACGTTCACAATTGCAATCAATACTGTACCCTCCTACCCTCAGCCAATCTGGCCACATGTCCTTACAACCACAGCCTGCCACCTAGTTCCATCCACAAGCTCCACATACACAGAAGGAATGTCTACTGGAAATTTCCTATCATTTTACAAAATGGCAGGCTCATTCAGAGACTTCCAACCTGAATCTCAGACCCCATCTCAGAAACCCATGCCAGGGGTGAAAATCTTCAAAACAGATCAACTGCTTTATCCTCAATGGAAATAAGATTGTACAGACGCTTGGGTTTGGGGTCAGACTGGTGAGGGCTCCTGTGGTGGTGAGGTTATTGACAGGTTATTGACAGGTGGGTGATCTCGGGCTGGAGTTTGGGGGTTGGACTAGTGAGGGCTCCTGTCGTGGGGAGGTTATTAACAGGTGAGTGGTCTTGGGCTGGATGCCAAGCTTCCGTGAGCTCCATTTCCTCCTCTGTCATAAGAGAGATAAAGGTAGCTTCATTCTCAGTTGCTGTGACACTTAATGCTAATTAATACGCACTAACCACATAGAAGGTGGAAGCAGCTCGTGGGGCGACCGCCTCTAAGAGGACCACCATCGATTCCTCCCGCCCACCCCAAGCCCGAGGCACTGGTGTTTCCCTTGGGAGGGGTGAAGCCAATTTCCCCGCCCCCTGTGGACCCAGCTAGCCTCAGTCTTGTTTCACCAATAGGATGAGGTAGACGTGTCACCCTGGAACTTCAAGGTCCTGGACTTGCCTTCTCCAGGGTGTCCCTTGGGACTCACCCTGGAGAAAACAGCTTCTGTGGAAGAAGCCAGGCTCAGAACTGCCACGCTGTGTGGAAGCCCCGTCAGTCATGCGGAGAGACCGTGGAGACCACGCTGTGTGGAAGCCCACATCAGCCACGCAAGAGGCCCTGGGGATGCGTCACCCTGTGGGTAGAGTGAGCACCTTTCCTGCTGGGGAAAAGTGAGAAGGAAGAGGAATCTTTATCCAGAGCTGATTATATCCAGGCCTTCCTTCCACCCAACTGATATCCTGTTCCACTGACAGACTTTGAGACTCCGAGAGGCTGGGGTCTGCTGCCCTGGGCCCTGCTGTGAATGGTCTCCCTGCCTCCACAGCCTTGGCCCATGGAGCCCCCTGCCCCCATGGAAGGGACCAATTTTCCTCCACCCCATTCCTGGTCCTGAGCCCTCATCCCATCCCCACCCAACCAACAACTCAGAGTCAATAGGAACAAACAAAACCAAATCCAAAAATGCTACCTTCCTGCCCATCCACAGTGCCACCTTCCTGCCCATCCACAATATTACCTTCTTGCCAACCCACAGTCAAGCGGGTCAGAGAGGTGTTTTCGAATGCTCTGGGCTTAGGCGGGTGATCTAATTTTTAATCCAGCTTTGTGAAGAGTTGGCTTGTAGAAAAGAAATCCATTCAGGGATTGACCTTGCCCCATGGTGGATGTGCCCGGGGACCGGTAAAGAGCTGCCTCACGATCGGCCCTCCCTGGGGGGGATGCACGCAGGAGACCCCTGGTGGGCCCTGTAGCCCCTCACCTGCTGTTCTCAGCTCTAGTGTGGACAGGGCAGCTGTCCTGGGAATTTCCTCTTAGATGTGCTCAGCCCTCAGAGGCTGCTCTTCCCACCTGTCACAGGTGAGTTGTGCCCTCCACATTCACATGTTGAAGCCCTAACCCCCAGGACCTCAGCATGGGACTGTCACTGGAGACAGAATCTTCAAACAGATGATTAAGGTTCCATGAGGCCATTACAGGGGCCCTGATCCCATATGGAGAGGTCCTTGTAAGGAGAGGAGAAGAGGACACAGATACCCAAGAGGAAGGGCCTGTAAGGACAGGGAGAAGGCGGCGTCTGCAGGCCAAGGAGAGAGGCGCAGGAGGAGCTGCCCCAGGACGCACCTGGCTCTTGAGCCTCTGGCCTCCAGGACAATGAGATGGTGCCTTCCGCTCCTGAAGCCAGCTGGTCTATGGAATTTGCTCTGGCCGCCCCAGCAGGTGCTTGGAAGTATGGATCAGGCCTTACCCAGTTGAGCTTCAGGCCAGCCTTGGAACCAGTCACCAGTGGCCACGTCTCCACCCCACAGTGGGGATACAGGGACCTATGGGGCTGCTTTTGTACCCCCCAACCCTTACAGGCTTCCTGGGTCTAAGGCTGGGTCTGTGTCGAATGAGTCACATTTCTTTCCCTCCAGGGGTCCACCTGCCACAGGGCCCAGCTGAGGTGTGCACCCTGCCAGGGAGACACGTGTCAAGGTGTCAGAAGCTGGGAGTGGAGGGGTTGATTCTGTTCTGGAGCCTCCTGCATGGAGGGCCCAGATCTGGGGGCGCAGGGATCTGTTAGCCTCCTGGTAAGTGCCCATGTAGCTCCTCTCAGCCTGCAGGCTTCTGGCGGGACGCGCCTGTCCTGAGACTTGCACAGTCCCTGCCTCGGAGCCACACGCACGCAGGCCCTTCGCCTGGGCACTGCAGCTCAGGGCAGGGGCAGGGGACTCACAAGGGTGAGAGGGAATAGGCAGCCGCCCCGAGCCTGCAGGAATCTCCAGTTGCAGGGGAGAAAGGGAAGGCCCGCTCTAGGCTTGTGCTCCACTGCGGAGCAGGGACCTGGAGCTAGGACTCCCAACCACATGTTCAGTCTCCCAAACAACCCTCCAAAAGGACACCAGCACAGCCGGGAGACCCTCACAGCCCAGCACCCACCCTGGGAGGCAGCCTAGGTTGTTCCCCTCCAGGGACAGAAAGCCACACTGTGCCTCCTCTTTCCTTCAGCTGGCAGAGGCACAGGGTGGCGAGCGTGGGGGCCTCCACATCCTGCATCCTGCGGGGAGGGCTCAGCGTGCTTCCATCTCCATGATGAGCAAACACTCGGAAACTGTGGCCCCAGAAGGCACAACCACTGAAAATCTGGCAACCTCCAGCAAAGGGTTAAATACATGAATGGGTGACACATGCGGGATCAGTTACCAAGGGCAACCATGACCTTTTGGGGACATCTTTGGTGAGAGTAACTTCTAGGGAGAGAACAGAGCCTGAGGTCAGGGTCCCGGGGACACAGCCTCCCCTGCCGAGGAGCCACATGCAGGATGGGACCTTGGATTTCATCCCAGCCCGGCTCAGCCCTGGGCCTGCTCAGAGCTGGACCAGCAAGGGATGGTGCCGGCCTGGGAGGCGAGGGCAGAGCGCTGGGTAGGTGGGCGCGGTTTTTACCCACTGGGCCACATCGTGGATAACCTTGAAGGAGGTCTCCCCTGAGACTCGGTTGCCTTCTCTGACCGATGGAGACATCATTAATCCCTTTGCCGCTCTAAGAGGGCCATTTCCCCAGGAGGCCACGGATGAGACCACAGGCCGGGCTGGCGGCGTCAGCCCACGGGTGGGAGAAAGGAGCCCATGCCCCCGGGAGGTGGGGCCTGTACTGGCTTCTCCTGTGCCTGTGCCTTCCTGTGAGGAGCCAGGCGAGGCCTCCTAAGGCGGCACCAGGAACGCGTCACCCACAGCTAGGTTGATTTATTCCACCCACAGGTACAGAACGAGCTCTGACTGTCTGCTGCCCCGGCCCCTGGGGGTCGTGTGTCAGAGGGAGGGGCAGACAAGCCAAGGGTGCACCGGTGCCGGTGCAGAGATAGCAGGATCCCCGGGCACCCAGCAAAGATGGGACCATCTGACGGGCCAGGGTCCCTGGGAGAGGCGGCCCCAATTGAACGTGAAAGGGTGAAGGGCTTGGTCCAGCCATGGAAAAGACATGGGAGATGGGGAGGGACAGGCATCCTGGGAGAGACCCGGGGTTGAGGAGGAGCCGGCCCGTGGGTAGGACCCCATTTCCGTGCCTGCCCCTGGACCCTGGGTGCTGCCACCGCCACCGTACTCTTGTCTCCTGACACCCCTGGCTGTCTTGGTCTCTTCCAGGCTGAGACCCGGCTTCTGTTCAGCCTCCACTGCACCTGCCTCTGGGAACATGAAGTCCTGGTCCCCTGGACATTCTGATGCAACGAACGCTTCCTGCTGCCCCTCCCATGAAGGGCCACCCGGGAGACCTGGGAGCCTCCACTCTCCTCCCAGAGGGGTGTGAGCATCCAGGAGCGCATGGGGGAATCAGCGCCCTGCCAAACCTTGACCAGGGAGCCATGGTGTCAGGAAGGAGGTGCCCAGTGCTACCTGTCCTGCCTGCTGCAGCCTCTCACGCTGTTGTCCTTGCAGCACACCCAAGGCTCTGTGCCGGAGCTCCTGGGCCCTTGCAGAGCAGCCCCAGGTTTGTCTACTCCACAGAGACGGGAGAGGCCCGGAGCCGCGATTCCAGCAGGAGCAGGTGGAGGCGCTGGAAGCGATGGAGCCGGATCCTCTGCAGAGCTAAGGTGTGGCGTGTGCACTGCTTCCCATCCATCACACACGTCACCTGTCACCCATGGGAGGCCTGGGCGTGGCAAGGATGGCTGGAGGTGGGGGAGAGGCTAAAAGGGGAAGCAGAGCAAGGCTGCAGGGAGGCGGATCGGAGTGAGCTGTGTGGGGAGAAGTCAATGGAGGTGGGAGGTGGTGGGTTCAGGGCAGTGTTGTGGGGCAGACAGGGCCCATGGCACCCAGCCCGGTAGGGGCTAAGTCCAGGCCACCGCAAGCCACAGCCCGTTCTCCAGATGTAGTGGAGTTCGCCAAGCTCCGGCCAGGCCTGGAGACCCTCTGGCTGTTCGGCCCTCCGTAGGTGGACACTGGGCTATGGTTAAGCAGACAGGAGTCACAGGGAAGGACCAGACTCTGTCCCCAGCTCCGAGGTTGCACAGGCCGGCCCCCCCCCCCCCCCTGGCACCCTTGGTACAGCAATGAGAACAACCCCAGCCTCTGCTTGCACCAGGCACCTGTGAGGGTTTCAGGGTCAGGGTCAGCCTCTCCTACTTGAGCGGCAGTGCCGCCGGGAAGAGCCTCTGTCCCTCCACTTAGACGTCCACATGGCAGCATGGACACGCATACAGAATGTGTGACTGTGGAGGAGAAAGGATGTGCTTCCTCCGTGGGAAATGCTGGACTCTTTAACCTCAGTAAAAGTGGTGTGTAGGTGGTGTGTGTGTGTGTGTGTGTATGGTGGAGTGAGTGGTGTGTGTATGTCACACTTGTAGTGGTGGTGTGTGTGTGTATGTCTGCGTGGTATGTGGGGGGGTATATTGTGTGTGGTGTGTTTGTGTGTGGTGTATATGTGATGTGTGGTGTGTGTGTGTGT
>NC_045452.1:30241587-30256074 GCF_002776525.5 Piliocolobus tephrosceles | reverse complement strand
GTGTGTGTGGTTTGTGTGTTTGTATGTGTTGTGTGTGTAGTGTGTGTGTGTTTGTGTGTGGTGTGTGATGTGTATGTGTGGTGTTTGTGGTGTGTGGTGTGTGGCTTCTGTGTGGTGTGTGTTTGCATGTATGTGGTATGAATGGTGTGTGTGTGGTGTATGTGGTATCATGTGTGATGTGCGGTGAATAGTGTGTGTGTATGGTGTGTGTGGCATGTGTGGTGTGTGTATGTGTATGGTGTGTGTGGTGATTGTGTGTGTGTGGGGGTGCATATTGTGTGTGTGGTGTATGGTGTGTGTGTGTGGTATGTAGTGTGCAGTGTGTGTTGTGTGTGTTGTGTGGTTGTGTGTGGTATATATGTGGTGTGTGTTTGGTGTGTGTGATGCATGATATGTGTGTGTGTTGTGTGTGGTGTGTGGTTGTGTGCGGTGTGTATGTAGTGTGTGTGGTGTATGCATGTGGTGTGTGGTGTGTGTGTTTGTATGTGTTGTGTGTGTGGTGTGTGGTGTCTGTGTTTCTGTGTGTGGTGTGTGATGTATGCATGTGGTGTTTGTGGTGTGTGGTGTGTGTGGTGTGTGTGTGGTGTGAGGAGTGTGGTGTGTATGGTGTGTGGTGTGTGTAAGAGAGGAGGGAGGTTAGATTTCAGAGGCTCAGGCACACATGTCGTCAGCGGTAGCGAGTCCCTGGATGGTCACATAGTGGGGTTTGCATCTTCCTTCCCGCCTTGCTGTGATCTGGGAACGCCGCCTCCCACTCCAGTTCCCCTTGGTGTGAGGCAGCTGGGCCCCGCCCTCCAAGGCGTCTCCCTGCAGGGCAGGCAGGTGCAGGGAGACTAGGGACTCCGGAGGAGGGAGCCTGGCAGTTCTGCTGCTTCCCTCCTCCTTGGATGAGCTGAGCTCAGGACTCTCCTGGCACTGCTCCTCTGGGGACGGCTCTGCCTATGTGTCCTGCTGCAGAGCGTCTGCTGCTGGCCAGGCTGGTCCACTCCATCTGGACTCCAGGTGAGGAAGGTGCCCCCTTGCCCTCAGCCATCTCCTCTCTTCCCATCCCTCAGACACACCAGCAGCAGAGGACGTGTCTTCTCCATCCACCAGGCCATGTGCTACATTTCGAAGGGACGGGAGGCCTGCAAATCTGCAGATGTGAACCAAGACACCCCAAAATCCAGTGCCCTAGAATTTAGTTCCTAGGAAATTATGTCTAGAAAAATAACACAGCGTTGACTACTATGGCTTCTGGCACGGGGAAGGCAGGAGGCAGGGGTCTTGTGATGCCTGGTTGGCCAGGACCTAAGCATTCGGGTTTTTACCCTATCAGGTTACGGTGGCCGAGCTGGGTTGGCTTATAGGTGGGCATCTGCCTGTAGAATGCAAGGTTTCACTTTTAGGAAGACAGGGTCCTGGCAGAGAGCCCTGGGCCTGGCTGTGGGGGAGGGAGAACCTCACACGAAGTGGCCATGGCTCAGGTGCTCATGGAGTCAGAGGAGGGTCCCAGCCGTGTGCTGGTGGGCTTCAGAAGCCTGGGTAGGCAGGTGGGGCAAGGATCTAATTGTAGAGAAAGAGCTTTTTCAGGATTATTCAGCCCAGGTAGGCAGAACAACAGCGTTTGTCCCTTTCAGGGGCCGAGCAGCTGGGTTTGGGGTGTGTGTAAGAACCCGCGGAGAATCCAGGTGTGATTTTGGTGCAGGTGGACAGCGCTGGGCCAGACCCTCCAGGCTCCATTTTTCACACAGAGCCAGGGGTCATGCAGATTCTTATCCTGGATTCAAGGAGTTCCACAGGCCACTCCCCCAAGCCCACAGCATGTTCTCCAGTTTGCTTAACATAGAGTGAGGAGGAGGTGCCCTTGGAAGGCAGGTCCTTTGACTTAGAAAGTCCACAGCAAGGGGTGATGGAAATAGCCAGAGAGATGGGGGGGAATGGCTGCTATGCTGTGACAGAGATTCTGCTCAGTGCCAGACGGCGCAGAGAGGGTGCGGTGCTTAGGAACTTTGCAGGCTGGCGTGTGGCCTTGCGTTAGAGACGGTGTGCTCAGAATGGACGTCTTGCTCAGGGAGTTCTTCCTCTGAGTGTGTGACCTCAGGTCATCACGTGGGCCACAGGCGTTGACTGACTGAAAGAGCCTGAAAGCCAAGCCCAGAGGAGTTTACCCAAAGCCCAGAAGTTTTCCTTCTCTCAGAGCTTCCAAGTCCAGAGACTTTGGAAACACTAAGTCTTGGGTTCTGGAAAGGTCATTGTGCCTGGGATCATTGCTTCAAGGAGCAGAGCTTGGCTTGTTTTCCAAGCCCGGTGGGTTTTAGGCCAGGGTTGTGTTCTACTCTCTGCCCCATAACACCCAGGAGTCTTTAACATTAAGCTGTGGAGTCGCTGTACTGAGCCAGTGCCACTTCTGAGTGAGAAGTGGCCTCAGGACTGAGCCAGTGGTGGACAGAGCCCACTTCTGACCTGGCCTCGAGGAGCAATCTGGTTGAGAATGAACAGAAAAAGGCATTGGATATGATGAATTTTTGATCGTTTATTAACATGAGCAAAGGGACTCGAATCCCTTTGGGTGCTAATGTCTTTGAACTTTTACTTGCAAGGAGATTTAATCTTCAGGATTTAATTCTCCCCCTAGGATGCTGGTAATAGTGGAGGGTTAATATTCCTATGTAGTTAGCGCCTTGCTATGTTTTTGGCCTTTTATTACGGAGCATTACTATGATTCCCTGTTTCCCATTTTACTCTTAAAATATTTTCATATTACCTTTAATTTCATTGCAGAACCACTGATGGGTTGTATTGGATGACATAAAGAAGATATTAGCTATCCGTAGCCTAATAGCACGTTGTCTCACACTTTAGCAGCTTAAACAATAAGCCCTTGTTATCTCAGTCTCTGTGAGTCAGAAATTCCTGTGCACTTGGCTAAATCCTCCAGCTTGTGATCCCTGATGAAGTCACAGCTAAGCCTCCTATTGTGGCTGCTGTTTCATCCGAAAGCTTGAATGGGAAACAATGTGCGTCAAACTCACAGGTGGCTGCTGGCAGGATTGAGCTCCTCGTGGGCAGCTGAACTGTGAACCTGAATTCTTCATCAATTGTTTGCTAAGTCTCCCTCATTTCTTGCCACATGGGCCTCTCCATAGAGTGGCTCAGATCACAGCAGCTCAGAGCAAGCAGATGAGAGCAACAGACAGTCCCAAGATGGAAGCTGCAGTCCTTTTGCAGCCTAATATCAGAAGTGATATCCTATCACTTTTGGCATATTTTACTGGGTAGAATCCAGCTAATAGCTTCAGCACAACTGATAAAGGTGGGAGAATGAATTCCATGGATTCCTGAGAGCATCTCAGAAGCTGCCGACTACAGATAGGAAATCATCTATGAGTTGCATTGTCAGCTTTGGGTGGGTTTTGCATGGATTTAATTCAATACTCTTCTGAGACACTGCAAGGCTTTCGGGAGACAAAATCCAGACTGTTTACCAGCAGCTTTAGGGGGCTATCAAAAGACATAAGTTCAGATTAGAGGAGTGCACTTAGGACAGTGGTGGTAAGAATATCTTGATGGTCACTTTTGGCTCCCAATAGCCTGAATGGTAGTCCCACAAGATTCAGAGGAACTAAAAGACAGAGGATGTTGGGATAATGCTTATTCCCTCTCCAGATGTTTCCTTCCCATTTTCCACTTGCTCCTTCTAAGGGAAATTCTTTGTTGAGAAACCACAGATGCTCTTCCAGTTATCAAATATAACAAGTCAACCAACAATGGTCAGCTTAAACTAACAATAATTATTTGCTTTTCCATGGTTTCTGCTGGCCAGAAATTCTGGAAGAGCTTAGCTGAGCAGTTCTCACCTGGAATCTCTCAGGGAGTTGCACTCATGTGTTTACTGGGGCTGTTATCATCAGACGGCTTGACTGGGGCTGGAATATCTACTTCCAAGATAGTGCTGTCACACAGGGGGCCCCTTGTGCACCTCCAGAACACGAGCTGAGCACACAGTGCCTAGAGCTGGGACAGGGCAGAAGGAGGCTCTCCCAGGGACTTTATAGGTTCATGGGCAAGAAATCAGGTAACCCCAAAGTAAACAGACAATAGCACCCTGAAGGTGTGACATGGAGGGCTGGTTTCCCCAGATATGTGTGCATGCCTGTATGTACATGTATGTGTGACTGTGTGTGTGTATATATATAATAAATATGTGAATACGTGCATGTGTGTGCATGAGTGGACATGTACGTGCATGTGTGTGTATGTATGTGTGTATGCATGCGTTAGTGTATGCATACTTGTGTGGGGGTGATCACTGAAGGTGTTTTTGAGAATGTGATACTTAAGCCAAAATTTGAACATGAAGATTAGCTAAAGGGAAAAGGGGTGAAAGAATATTCTAGAAGTGAGCAAGTGTGTACAGGAGAGAGCAACGAGTTTGGGTTTTGCAGCAATAAGCCAGGGCAGGCTCCCTTGGAACTGGGCTTTGGCCGGGTGTGTTGGACAGAGGGAGAGAGGGTTGATCAGTTGAGGGTCCCCTGCATCTCAGTGACTTGCTTCTAGCAGCTGTGAGGAAGTTTGGTGGATTTCAAGCCAGAAAGGGACCAGTTAGTGAGGAGCAGGTGGGCAGGTGGCCCCTCAGTCCAGGTGTGCATTGGTGAGGCAGGTGTGAGAACTGAGGTGGTGCAGGGGTCAGCTAGGGACTAAGCTGGAGAGACAGGAGGCTGTGCTGGGGAGGTCCGGCTATAACTGATGTTTGCACCTGGAGAAGTACACCTGTGGTTGGATGGAGTGAAGGTAATTGTGGAGGAGGAGAGGGGCGGAAAAGTCCAAGCAACCAGGATCCGGAGGGGCTTCATCTGTGGGGCCCAAAGTCACTGGAACGAAGCCGGAAGGTGGCGTCAGGGAGACCATCTTTCAGGGTGAGCAGTCTTCCTGGGAAGAAGAGGGGAGGGTGGGCAGGCCCCAGGCGACCCCAAGATTCTATTTAGAGGATAATTACCCAGACTGACTTTCAATCCAAATGGATACTCAGCTGCAACTGGGTTGAATGTGGAGAAAGCAGAGACTTTGTGTAATTTAAAGGTGAGAGGAGAAAGAGGCTCTGATTTTGACTGAGGATTCTCCTGGTGGTATTACTGGGAGAATACCCAGTTATTCTGAGCAGCGCAAATGAGCAGCACAGCGAAGGATGGCAGTTCCTCAGCACACGCTGCCTGCCCTGCAGACCTCATTCAGAGCTGTCTTCCACATTTAAATCCAAGCCCAAGTATGAAAGCCTAATCTTGCAAGTAGAGATATATTGCTCCCTTTTTTTTTTTTCTGAGATGGAGTCTTGCATCTCAGTTCACTGCATCCTCTGCCTCTTGGGTTCAAGCGATTCTCCTGTCTCAGCCTCCTGAGTAGCTGGGATTACAGGCATGTGCCACCACACCTGGCTAATTTTTGTATTTTTAGTAGAGACAGGATTTTGCCATGTTGGTCAGGCTGGTATCGAACTCCTGACCTCAGGTGATCCACCCGCCTTGGCTTCCCAAAGTGCTGGGATTATGGATGTGAGCCACTGCCCCTGGCCTCTGCTCTATTTTTATCTGTGGTTTCACTTTCTGCAGTTTCAGTTACCCATGCTTAACTTCGGCCCCAAAATAGGTGAGAACAGTATAATAAGATAAATTAAACTTTATCATAGGTATGTATATACAGGAAAAAAAAAAAAACAGTGTCTATAGGGTTCCTTACCATCTGTGGTCTCAGGCATCTAGTGGGGGTCTTAGACTTTGTTTTCTGCAGATAAATGGGGGCTACTGTATTAGAGAGGTCATTATCTCCTTTGCAAAAGGATTTACGGCGAAAGTCACTAAAATAGAGGTTGTTTCCACAGTATTTACCTGGATTTGGTTTACAGAAATGTAGATGTATAAACTTTGTTAGCACCAGAGGCAGCCCTGTTCTCGGGTTTTAGCAACCCACCAGCTAAGTGCCTTTAGCCTCAGGTGAACTAGATGCAGTTTCCCTTTGAAGAGTTCTACGTGGGGACTGGCCACTCATTTCTACTTAATTCTTATGACCCACCATCTACTTGGACTTTGATCCAAGGAGAATTCTATTTTCAAAATCTCTGGCAGACACAGCAATAATATCAAATCCAATCTCTCTGCTCAAAGACAGGGATCCTTCCACAGCAGCGTGGCAGAAGGTTTCTGCAAAATTATTTAATAGCTGAATACAAAATCCTGAAGAGGAAACTCAAGCTATTTTATCTCTAGGAAAAAAAGAGATGAACCCCATTAAGGAAGGGACAGAAAAGTTACCTACAAGGAAAGTGAGAACTCAGATGCAAGGGTATCTGTGGGTAAGGAGATGGGGGTTGACTCTCAGAGAGGTGTCCAGCCAGAACACCTGCCTTCGTTCGCTGGGGGCTGGGTCTGTTTAAAAAGAGGGCCATACTCAAGACAGCATTAGACCTATGGAGGGGCTGTGCCTTCCTTGAGATGGGGATGCTTTTTAATATCAGCTTTCTTAAATGTGTGCTGCCTCTTATCCCAAGTCTGATTCCTTGCAGAATGTGACATTTGTGAGTCATGGTAAGGTGGCTTTTTCATGTTCTGTGGCTTCTGTGATAAATGGCCAAAAAGTGGAGTGGCTATGAATAACAGACATCTATTATCTCGCAGTCCGGGAGGCCAGGATTGTGAAGTCAAGGTGTCGGCCTGGCCGTGCTCCCTCCGGAGGCTCCAGGGGAGGGTCCTTCCTGACTCTTCCAGCTCCTGGTGGCTCCTGCAGTCCTTGGCTCACAGCCGCATCTCCCCAGCCTTGGCCTCCATCTTCACATAGTCATCTTCTTTCTGAGTCTTCTCCTCTCCTTTCTGTTTTTCTCCTTTTTTGTGTCTCATAAACACACTTGTCATTGGATTTAGGACCCACCTGACTAATCCAGGATGATCTCATCTTGAGATCCTTAACCTTATTACATCTTCAAAGACCCTTTCAATGTGACCTTTTTCAAACAAGGTCACATTCACAGTTTCCAGATATAATTTTATGGACATGTCTTTTCGGAGGCCAACATTCTACCCACTACAGATGGTGACTGTTGGGGGCTGAATGGTGGTCCTCAAAATTCATATGTTGAAATCCCCACTCCCAGTACAGCAGAATGTGGCTCTATTTGGAGATAAGGTTTTTAAAGGAGTAATTACGTTAAAATGAGGCTATAAGGGTAGAACCCTAGCTAATATGACTGGGATCTTTATCTAAATGGGGAGAGACACTGGGAGGTGAATGTGTACAGAAAAATAGCAGGTGAAGACACAGTGACAGGGCAGCCATCTACAAGGCAAGGAGAGAGGCCTTGGGAAACTAACCCTGCTGGTACCCTGACCTTGGATGTCCAGCCTCCAGAACTGTGAGACAATAAAGTCCTGTTGGTAAGTCACCCAATCTCTGGTGTTTTCTTATGACAGTCCTAGCAAATACACACAATGACCTCGCCATTTAGGGGGACCCCTTATAGGCCAGTCATCTTGCTCCTTGCATTGGAATATCTTGTGGCGTGAGGAAGCCCAGATCATAGGGTCAGACAGAACTGGGTGTGGCTGGGTCTCAAATCTGCCTCCTGATTTTGGTCCAGTTGCTTAATTAATGTATGAGTCAATGATCTCATCTGCATAAAGGAGACATTAGTACCCACCTCACAGCCTTATTGCAAAGTCAACATGAAATTCTCAGGAATGACACCTGGCAAGAATTCAACAACTGATCACTGCTGCTGTGGATGTTCCCAGAACATACATAATTGGTGGTTGGATATTAATATTCAATGGCTGGATATGGATATCAATGGCTGGATATGGATATTCAACTGCTGGATATAGATATTCAATGGTTGGATATGGATATTCAATGGCTAGATATGGATATTCAATGGCTGGATATGGGTATTCAATGACTGGATATGGATATTCAACTGCTGGATATGTTCAACAGCTGGATATAGATATTCAATGGTTGGATATGGATATTTAATGGCTGGATATGAATATTCAATGGTTTCATTGAATCCTGGCCTCCAGCCACCTCTGCTTGGAAGCTCTTTCCTAGATTTCAGCCTGTAAGCATAAGATCATTTGCTCAAGGTCAAATACTTGGTAATCAACAGAGTATGGAATGATCATCTCCATTTACTTCCCAGAATCAGATGCTTACATTTTAATTTTACTTCCCAGATACTGGTCTCAATGCCCCAGCGTCCATTATCACTCTTGAGTGTTCCCAAGATGGTAATAAAGTGAACGTGGATGTAGAAGAAGCTAAAGTAGAGTTAATTCATGTAATAAAGCTAAAATATTTTAGAAAATAAAAAAAATCAAGAAACAGAAAAATGGCACATTTACTTGCCACCTAGAACAAACAGTAATGGCTCTTCTGATACCAGGGGCAGATGTTCTATAGATGAAAATGGCAAATGTTTTTCCAAGTTTCAAGAGCTTTCCAGTCTCCTCCCTGACGTCCCCTGCAGCAGGGTTAAGCACCCCGCTGTGCCCCAGAGCGCCAACACTCCTGGAGGCCCTCCTGCTGGGCCATGTGCTCTGAGGGCATAGGGATCATATGACTTTTACCCATGATATTCCAGGTCCCAACTCTGGCAGACAGGAGGTGCTCAATAGTTTCATTTTTGACTTGAAGTTTCTGAAGTGAGGTCTGATGGAGATACACAGGGTAGCAGCATGCACTGTGTGGGCTCTGGCCTGTGGTTGTTGCAGGTTGCAGGGCAGATTCTGAGTGTGTGCACATCTGCTTGCAACCCGGCTTCCGAGGTCCTGGAGACCCATAGCTGGGCTGGCAGCAGGATGGCTACTGTGAAGGTGGCAGCTGCGGCAGCAGTGGTGGCAGTGGTCACAGCCCTGGGAGAGATGAAGGGGTCCACATGGGTCAGCACTGAGACCTGTCACGGAGGCCAGCACGAATCCCCATCCCTGGAGCCGTCTGCATAAGTAGCAAGTCTCCTGCTCAAGTCTAGCACAGGAATCACTGACACTCAGCAGTCAGCTTTGTCAGTCAATTATTACAAAATGAAAATGCACACAAGGACATTGCAAGAAAGTATATCAGAGAGTTGTCTGGACTCATCAAAGAATTTAGAATCTCCAGTCTTGAAAACTGCTGCAACATTGCAAAGCAAATACAGGCTTAGAAATATAAACCATGTTTAAAAATCATTGCATCTGGTGGAAAAGAACACTATTTTCATAGGATGCTTCAGATGATCCAATTATTAATAAAGAAGACAATTTTAAAATTAATTTTTTCCCACAGTAAAGACATAAAATTAGAATTCAAAAGCAAACATTTGAATTATTCACAAAACATGAAGCCACTTTTGATTTCTTGTGTAACTCCACAAGTTACAAGAAAGGTCAGAAAAAATGCTAAACTGCCATTATATAAGTTTATACTTGGAATTAATTTTAAAATTACACAAAAGTGATTTGTATGAAGAGTTAAATCTTTTTAGAAAAATCGTTCCACAAGGATGATCAGCTATAGATGCACTAAAATTTATATTTTGAAATAGTTTATCATAAATGTATCCCAATGTTTTCATGGCAGATAAATATTGTAAATAACCCCAGGAACTGATGCATCAGCATAAAATGATTCTCAAAAGTAAAAGCTATCAAAAAGTTATTTGCAATCTTGTATTTACCACAAGTAACTGACATTGTTTTTAATTATATTGATGAAAAATGAAGTTGCTGAAAATACGCATTTGACAATCTAATAAACAGATCTGTAGTCAGAAAAATTTATGACAAACAAGACATTATATTAATAACATATCATTATCTTGCATACAACGATAACTTCAAAATATTATTTTGCAATTTAAAAGTTTCTTCTCTTACTTTCATGTCACTATTATCTCTATTACATTTTAGAAGAAACAAAATATTTTAGAAGAAAAAGATTTATAGTTTACGATCTCCGTCAGCGTTTTTTTTTTTTTTTTTTTTTTTTTCTTTTTTTTTTTTTTCGCTTTTTAAACATGGAGAACTGCGTTTGCATTTTTCACTGGTCTGGCAAGTTCTATAACTGACCTTGATTATAAGATGACCCTAGAATTAGGATTCCTGGAAGCTTCACCTAAAAACAGAGACACAATTGAAACAAAAAGCAGAAAGGCAATGAAATGACACCCCATGTTCGGGGTACTTTGCTCATGAGCACAGACACCCAGACACCCAGGCCCTGGGACTCACAGTCCCCCGCCCCCAAGACACCCGGGCCCTAGGACTCATGGGTACCCCCAGACATCCAGGTCCTGGGACTCACAGCTGCCCCCACCACACACCTGGGCCCTAGGACTCATGGGTACCCAGACACCCAGTCCCTGGGACTCACTCGCCCTCCCAGACACCCAGGCCCTGGGACTCATGGGCACCCAGACACCTGAACCCAGGGACCCACCTACTTAAGTCTCCATTACCCCAGGACACTTCACCCTTTGGGGCCAGAACCTGTAAACTCAGTGCAGCGACCTGGAGTCAGGACCCCAGCTCTGAGCAGACTCAGCTGCCCTGGGCTCTGTGAACTGGGCAAGCCATGACCCAAGCTGGATCGCAGTTTTCCAACCAAGAAAGTCCGTGTTGGCATCCATTTTCAGTGTCTCTCCCAGGGCATGTTGAGATGCAGTGTGAATCCAGGCATGAGTGGGTGTGGAGAACTTGAGAGCCATTTTCATCAGAGAGATTCTCTCACTGCCTTCTCACCCCAGTGTGCAAGAATCCCAAAGAGAGTGAAACAGCAAAGAAAGAAAAGAAGAGAGAACATGGAGAAGTCCCACCTAAGAATTTGTTCAACTTATACAATTGCAAAAAGTGTGTGTTTGCGTCCGCACTGCTGTTGAATATCAGCTATTTCTACTTCTTACATAAGCCTAACGGATGGGGTAAAATCTGCTGAGTGTATCAAAGACCCATTTTTAATTCATAGTGGGTTGGAGAAATAAAACTTACTTTTTTGAGAGAGAAATCTACAAGGAGTTTTTGGAAGCCAACCAGTTTAATAAGCACAGGCTCTAAGTAAATAGCATAAAGAATTTATGAGCATCACTTTCTGCATTTATGTATAGCTTGTTGTGTGTGGGGTCCGGAAAAAGAACAAATCACTGCTTTGCATTCTTTCCAGGACTTGCAGGCTGAGTTCTTCCCCTGCGTGGCCTGAAGTGGCCCAGCTGTGAGAAGCCGTTGTGAGGAATAATGTTTGTTTAATACAGAGTGCACCAGCATTGAATTGTCTGCAGGCTGAACCCCTGGGGAGGAGGAGAGGAACGAAAACCCGATGGCTTCAGGCTCAGGTCTTTAAAACTTGTTCTGGGCGAGAACACATTTGCAGAGCCCCACACTGGGCTCCAGGCTCCTAACAGCAACGGGAGCTTGCGTGGGGGCTTTGCAGTTCTTCATGGATCGCCGGTTTCATCTTCCGGGGTCCACAATGCTGACTTGTCTGCGGCTTGCTTGGTGCCGACGGCCTCCATCCAGCACCCCCTGGACCTGCCTCTGAGTCTGGGTTTGGGGAGCAGAAACAGCATGATCTGGGGGACAGGGATGGTCCCTGGGGGTTGTTAGGCTCCTCTGCCCTCCACCACACCCATGTAGGGACCAGATGCAAATGCAAATGGAGCCAGCTCTGGGCCAGCCTGTCCTGATCCTCCTAGGCCCCTGGGAGTCCCAGGCAGGCTGGTGGAGGAGATGGTGTCAGGGCTGGGCTTGGGAGGATAGGAGAAGTCTCCAGGAGTGGAGGGAAGGAGAGGGCGTTTCTGATGCTAGAAGGGGGTCCCAAAGCCTGGAGTTGCCTGGGGGCTGAGGGTGGCATAGGAAGTCAACAGCGGGCTTTTAAAAATATTTCTAGTTGTGGTAAAATATGCATAACCATGAAACTTACCGTGTTAATCATTAGGTATACAGTTGAGTGACACTAAGCACATTCACCCTGGGTAGCCGTCACCACCCTCCCCTCCAGGATGCGCTCATCTTTCCAGGCCAAAGCTCCCCGCCCATGGATCACTAACTTCTCCTGCCTCCCCGTGCCGTGCGGTGCTGTGTTGTGCAGTGCCATGCTGTGCTGGGTTGTGTTGTGTTGTGTTGTGCTGTGTTGTACTGTGCTGTGCTGTGTAAGTGGGGAGTGTCTCCGGGCTGGGCCTTGGGTCTTGCCCTCTGCCTCAGCTGGGATGTGTTTGAGGTGGGCAGGGCGAGTGGGCAGGTGGAAGACTGGGAGCATCCGGCTTTGAACGTGTCCATCATGTTTCCCCACGTCCGTCCCTGGACAGCCTGCACCGTGGATGGTGTCCAGGAACCAAAAAGGAAAAATACATAACCAGGCTGTGTTCATTTCAAGCCCCATTATGAGCACATTAAGCACGAACAGATAGCAGCCTTGTCACTGGGAGGAGTGCAGCCTCACACAGTAGCTGGGCCCAATGTGGAGCTTCGAGTGTCGGATAAACACAGGGACGATACTGCCCAGGCTTCCCTTGCCCCAGAGCACCCTGGCCTGGCCACCCCCACCAGCTTCCCTGAGGGTGTGGACACAGCCTGGGGAGACCCCGAGGGAGATGGTCAAGGATGGGAACGTGCTGAGGCACCCCTCTGCAGGGATTGGCACCATCAGAGCCTGCTTCCTCCATGAGGCCCTCAGACCCCATCGAAGGCATCTTTTCCATCCATGGTGGAGGAGAGAGAGTGAAGAGCGGGCACCTGAATCTCAGCCCAGGAAGCTGCCCACACCTCTTTCAGGCTGGGGAGTGAACTCCGTGGGGAGGGCTCCCATCCTGGGTGCTGGGTGAGGCATGTCCCATGGGGAGGGTTCTCTTGGCTCCTGCCCATGATGGAAGGAGCTGAGCACGGGGGTTCAGCTTCATGGGTAGCCTGCAGGGGTCAGGGTCCTCCCTGCTTCTCGCTGCTCCTCCCTGCCAGGACTCCACATGGGACCCTGCCATGGGACGGGGTTGGCAGCCAGCGCTGCAGACAAGACCCGCCCTGCAGCCCAGGGTAACGCAGGCCCTGATCTCAGTTGCCTGGCTGTTGGGAAGGCAGCTCTGCTCCCAGGGCTCTGGGGGCGGTAAAGGTGGCAGGATTCGTGGACCCCCCAGACTTTCTTGGAGGCCCCTTTTTTGGGCTGGATTGGGCTGCGGAGCTCTGTGTGAAGGGCACCAGATTGAACCCAGGTCCCTCTGACTCAGAGCTTGGACATGGGCCTCCAGGACTCTGGCCTCCCATTTGGTGGCCTCACATTCTTGAAGTTAGACTGGCTGGTGGGATGCCAAATGGTTGGGGTGGTGGTGGTTCCTGCAGGAATAGTCTGTGCAGGCAGCACCAGGCAGTGCGGGAGAGCTGGGCGTGGGTTGCAGAGGGCCACTCTGCGGCTGGGGCTTGTCCAGAGGAGAGAAGTGTTGAGATGGCTGGGGGTACGTGGCTTACCTGGCTTTTTTCAAAGACATTCCTGACCCCTGCTCAGCACTTGGCTGGGGGCTGAGCATGAAGAGAACAGGGAGGGTCCGGGGGCTCAGGCAGAGTGCAGGAAGCTCTGCTGCAGTGGGAGGAAGAAGGGAGCAGCAGAGCCGGGCATGGGGCTGCCAGGGGAGACATCTGGGCTGACCTGGGGCCAGAGAGGCCTTCTTCGGACCAGAGGTGCCCGGGCTAAAAGCGCAAACAAGGGCCCCATGTGACCCTGCAACCCCACGGCTGGGTGTCTGCCCACAGAACTGAGAACTGGGGCTGGAACAGACATGTGTGCACCCCGTTCACAGCAGCCTTATCCATAACAGCCAAAAGGGAGAGGCAGCCCAGGTGTCCCTTGACAGATGGATGGATGGATGAACACTGCTGTCTCTCCATAGGATGGGAAATGATCCAGCCTTAAGAAGGATGCTGCATGGCACAGCGTGGCTGAACCCTGAGGACACTGTGCTAAGTGGAATAAGGCAGTCACAGAAGGACAAATCCTGTGATTTCTGCTTAGAGGAGGTAGCTAGGGTAGTCAGTCCACAGGGATGGAAAGTGGAAAGCGGGGTGCCGGGAGCTAGGGAGGGTGTGGGAGTGAGAGTTTAATGGGGACAGTTTCATTTTGGGAAGAAGAAAGGTTCTGGAGATGGAGGGTGGTGATGGTGTGCAGTAACGTGACTATAATTCATGCCACTGAACTGTCCACTTCAAATGCTTAGGATATTACATTTTATGTTACATGTATTTTACCACAGTCTAAAAAAGGAAGAAGAACGAAGTGACCTGGGAGGAAAGGCTAAATGAACTGTGGCTATTTCATTT
The DNA here is from genome assembly GCF_002776525.5 of Piliocolobus tephrosceles. Lineage (NCBI taxonomy): Eukaryota > Metazoa > Chordata > Mammalia > Primates > Cercopithecidae > Piliocolobus > Piliocolobus tephrosceles. Next base: position 30,241,774 of record NC_045452.1, on the reverse strand, counting down.
AAAAAGAAGGAAGGAAGGAAGGAAGGAAGGAAGGAAGGAAGGAAGGAAGGAAGGAAGGAAGGAAGGAAGGAAGGAAGGAAGGAAGGAAGGAAGGAAGGAAGGAAAGAAGGAAGGAAGGAAGGAAAGAAGGAAGGAAGGATGGAAGGAAGGAAGGAAGGAAGGAAAGAAGGAAGGATGGAAGGAAGGA
>NC_045452.1:30203805-30241487 GCF_002776525.5 Piliocolobus tephrosceles | reverse complement strand
GAAAGAAGGAAGGAAGGAAGGAAGGAAGGAAGGAAGGAAGGAAGGAAAAGCAAGCAAAGCAAGCCTTTAGGGGAAGCAAGAGTGGTCCTCATTTCATTGAAATGTCGTGTGTCTTGAGAGAATCCAGAACATGGGCCAGGACCAAGGTGTGGGAGATTCCGAACCCTGGTACCCTCTGGGTATCGGTAGGGCTGAAGAGGTTCTGAGTCCCTGGGCTATGGGGCATAGTCATCAGCCAGGGTTCTCCAAGGGGGGTCCTTGCCAGGCAGGAGGTTGGCTTAGGTGACCTTCAGGTCCGTTTTGGACCTGGAATGTTCTACGATGTCAAAGAGTTCCCTCATGTTTTGGAGAAGCCAGAGGGGCTCTGGGGAAACAACACTGTCCAAGGAAACTGGGGAACTGAATCAGGAAGAACTGGGCCTGATGGAGCACTTGGGGGTTGTTGGGGAATGGACACAGAGGGGGCAGAGGCTTCTGGAATGTTCCCACACCTGCCACCTTCCACCCCTGGGCTTTCTTCCTCCTTCTATTCATTGTCATTCACCTGCCATTTATCTACAATGTCAGCTCTGCTAGGACCAAGTGGGGGCTCCAGACACAGACCACTCAGTCCCAAGGGGAAGGCAGCCCCCAAAGTCAAGGACAATGGCACAGCGAGATCAAGGCAGGGGAGCCATTCTGTTAAACCAATGGGAGAAAAAAAATCAATTTTCCAATACTTTCCCTTCAAGTGATCTCTTGAAGCTGATTCAAAAATAATATTGTCTGACATTCAGAGAGGGTAGCTCACAATTTCCAAAGCACTTTTACTTATCTGTTTTAAGCCTCAGGACAATCTTGCTGGATATATCCTCACTCTGTGGAGGAAAAAATGAAAACACCGAGCAGTCGGGCAGCTCATTTGGGGTGCAGAGCATCTCGCAGCAGAAGGATGTGGAGCTCAAGCAGGGCTGGGTGCCAGGATGCCTGGAGTACCAGTCCAGGCTGCCTTTCTCAGGGCCCCCAAAGTCCATCAGCCTCCCGCTTGGCTGCCTGCCTTTGTCCTGGGTGCTGGGGACAGGCAGGACCTGCTTGGTCCTGCACCTGCAGCCCAGGGAGCCACAGCTCTGCACACTCTGTTGTGGGTCCCTCCTGGTGTTCCACCCCAAGGAGGAAGCCCTAGCTGACCTGGTGAAATCTTTGTCCCTGTCCAGGCTGAAGCCTTGGCTGACCTGGTAGAGATCTTGTCCCTGCCTGGGTTGAAGCCCCGGCTGCCCTGGTGGAGCCCTTGCCCCTGCCTGGGCTGTGCCACTCTCTCTCCCACAAGCTCCAATTTTGTCCTGACCCAGAGCCAGCCCTGTTACTACCACAACACACTCTGATCGACTTTCGCTGGTGCCTGCTTTGTGTGCTCAGGTGTCCTGGATCTGAGGCTGGGCTCAGCAGAGTGGAGGGCTGTGAGGGCCCTTGAAGGGTGGGGTCCGTGCCATACTCTGTGCCATCACTGGGCCCAATGGTGTGGTCACATGCTCTGCCACTGCCCCGCCCTGCCCCAGAGAGAGTCTGCATCACGCCGAAGGCCTAACTTCGAGCCCTTTCCCCCATATCCCCCCGCCCCCCAACCAGAGCTGCCTGCACCTGCTCCCTTTCTCAGTGGTTACTGCCTCCTTCTCAGTCTTTGGCCTCCATCCTTCCAGCTCTTCAAGGAGCATCCCTCGGGTCTGATGTGGAGCAGGCCCACTGTGCCTTCCATAGACCAATCTGAGTGGCCTTGACCCAGGGTCCCCCAAGCCACACGCCAGCTGCAGTGCTGCAAGGCCACAGCCTGGGTGGCAGCTCAGCCTTCCAGGGCACCTGTCAGATGGGTGGCTACAGAGCTGGTGCTCAGGAGCTGCCGAGCCTGTCGCACCTCCCTGTGGCCTGTCCTCGCAGCCGGGCTGAGCATGAGCACTCCTTGTCCTGTCTGACTGACTGGTGACAAAAGCCCACCTTGGACCATCAGTCATCTCTGACTAAAGTTGGATCCAGGCTCCTGCAGAGAGCAGGCCCAGCCTGAAGCTCTGGGCCTGCCCCTCCTGGACCCCAGTTCAGCACGTCTGTCTGCCAAGGTTGCTACCAATGGGCTGGATGCCAGCTGCCCACGGGCTCCATGCTGCTGTGGAGGAGGGCATGGGCCTGCCAAGACCCCAGGACCACCTCCTGGGTACCCTGCACAGCCTGCCCCCCAATGATCGGGCCACCTGTTCCGCTTCCTCTTCCAAGAGGTGCGTGTCGACCATTTGTTCCAGAGCATACAGGGAGGGAGGCTGCCTGCTCTGCCATGTGGACCAGGAGCACAGACAATATGGAATCTGCCGGAAACAAGGGCTTTTCAGGGCTCGGCAAAGACAGCAGAAGGTGGTATTCATCGAGGCTGGACTAGACTCGCTTTCAGAGGTCCCATTACCCCGGCCCCGTCTGCTCCTGCCAGTTAGTCAGTGAACTACAACCTGCGGAAAGCTGGCCGCCTCCGGCCGTGGGCGAGGGAGCTGGATGTACCGGAAAAAGGAACAAGTCCCAATCAGCCGGGTGGGCATCCTGCCTGCTCCAGGCCAACAGACCATTTGCAGAGAGCTCTGTGTGCGTCCCCTGCAGAGCCTTGCACTGGCAGCCAGACGGCTGGGAGGGACTTGCATTCACTATGGCCACCGCTCAGCTGAGATGAGGTGACTGGTGGGCGCACACATGCCAGGGTCCTTGTGCGTGAGCGAGGGGACGAGGCTGGGGCTGCCGACACAGCTCCCTTCTCTCCCTGGGCTCCAGGGCAGGGAAGCCTACGCAAAGGGGAGCAGAGGATTGGAGGTGGGAAGGACGCGGCACTCTGCAACGTGGGAGGAAGGGTGGGAGAGGCAACCTCAGATGATCTGTGGACTGAGTGAGTGAAACGCGCGGGGTTATCCTCTTTTGCAGAATTGGGGCTCAGAGAGTGGCCACAGATCACAGGTTTAGAGAGAGCAAGGCTTAGCTCTGATGTCAATGCTATTTCCACAGCCTCCATTCCACAGATGCTCTGGGATCGGCTCTCAGCTGCCCACCTGGTTATTTGGTGCTCCAAGCGGCTTTGCAGGGCGGCCTCCTGGTGTCCCTGGTGGACTCTGTTTTGCTTAACTGAGTCATGAAATAACGTACCCCAGGGAAATAGAAGCCCTTGTGCATTGCTGATAGGAATACGCTGAACTGTGCAGCTGCTATGAAGAAAATGACAGAGGTTCCTCAAAAAATTGGCCATGGAGTTACCATGTGATCCAGCAATTCCAATTTGGGGTGTATAGTTTAAGAAATGGAAAACAGTGACTCAAAAATATATTTGTATTCCCATGTTTTCATAGCAGCATTATTCACGGCAGCCAAAAGGTGGAGGCAGTTGAGTATCCACCAGTGCCTGAGTGGATACACGATACGTGTCCATTTACATGGTGGAATATGATGCAGCTCTGAAAAGGGAGGAAATTCTGACACGTGCTACAGAATGGGTTAATCTTGAAGATGTTATGCTGAGTGAAATAAGCCAGGCACAAAAGGACCATGCCGTATGACTCCACTCCTGTGAGGTTCCTAGAAGAGTCAAACTCGTGGAAAGCAGAATGGTGGTTGGTTACCAGGGCCCTGGGGGAGGCGGAACGGAGGCATAGTGTGTAAAGCGTCCAGAGTTTCAGTTTTGCAAGATGTGAACATTTCTGGAGATGATTGATGGTGATGGCTGCACAAAAATGTGAATATATTTTATGTCATTGATCTGCACACTTAAAAACTGGTTAAAATGATCAACTATGTATTATGTATATTTTTATCACACTTAAAGCAACAACAATGAAATGCATCCCGGGACACCCCAGCCATGAGTTCAGCTAGGGTTGATGTGGCTACTTCCTGGGCCACTTCATTTATCAGAGCTGGCTTTTGTCTGGGGCTGTCTTTGAAGCGAAGCCATTTCTTTCTGTTTCAACTCATATGCACTGCTCAGACCTGGAACTCCTAATATATGATAAAAAAGCCATCCAACGATACATCTAAACACCATATCTATTACTAAAATTATGCAACTGAGATATTTTGTATGTGTAATCCCCTCTCTCTAAAATTATGGTTTTATCTGCAATTAGGGAAAAAGTGTATTTTTTACACTTAAATAGTTTTCTTAAAAATAACACATTCCCTTTCCCTTTTCACGTGAGCCCAGTGTTTATGCCTTTTAACAGATGGTTTGAATGATTTCCTTCTCCCTTTTTTTGACAGGAACTCCTTTTTTCTGGAAACTCCTTCCCCTCGCAATGAATATGGTTGCTAAAGCCAGAACCGAATCTGGGTCATTGGCCCAACCACAGTCTGAGTCAAAGAACCAGCTCTCTGTGAACTAGACCAAAGTTGTCCTTTCCCACCCAATAAAATTTAAAGTCAAAAAGACGGGATTCAGTTGGCAGAAACAGCGTTAAGTGCAGCGTGAAAGCTGGAGTCTTTTGGAAGTTTGCAGAGTTAAACCTAACAAAGGAGGGCCAATGGCCAACGATGGCTTTGGAGGCACCACCCAAGGCCGAGGAGCCGGGGAGAGGAAGGGGGAGTTGAATTAATCAGTCAGCTACACTGAGAGCTACCTCAGCTTGAGAGACCTCGGGAACACATCCGGGGTGGCCAAAGGATGAGGTGAGTTATAGGTCACCAGAGAGAAGAGGTTGGAATCTCTGAAGGTCTCCACGTCAAACCCAGAAATGGTGCACAGAGATAAATAGCGCGTCTTTAATGATGCTAGAAAAACAATAATGACCTGCTGTCAGATGGGCCATCAATTGTGACCAGATGGTGGTTGGAATCCACAAATATGTCATTCTTCCATCTGCTCCCATCCATAGCATCCACTTCAATGGTACCAGAAAGGTGGGTTTTCCTCCAGATTTTGTCATTAGCTTCACATTGAGTTGCTTAGTTTGATTCATGAGCCATTACTGGGCCGTGCGTGGCGGATGCTGGCTGCTCCCAGCCGGGCACGGTGGTGGGCTGCAGCGGGAGGGCGCTTGGCAGATCTTTGGGAGCAAGCTGTTGCTGATCCTCACCCTCGCTCCTCCCAGGTGAACTGTACCAGCTTAGAAGGGTCCTGCCCTGGAGTACCTGTGGCCTCCCCCGCCCAGGACAATGGGCTGGGCTCCATTTGCACTGGCTGGAGAGGACCTCTTCCTGCCCAGAGCTATGCCCTGGCTGCTGAAGGAATTAAATTCCTCTTGTTTTATCTGTAGAAGAAAACGGTCCAATCATTCATTCATTCTTTCATTCATTCCTCCCTTCCTTCATCTATTTGCTCACCTGTCCGTGGAACAGTTCCTAAACCCATTTAATGTTGCAGATCCTGCAGCCCACACACTGCTGACAAATTGGGGAACTTTGCAGAGACCCTGCTCCTAGGGAGCTTACACATTTTCGCTTCACGTGTGTCTAAGAATCTCATTGGAACTATCCAGCACCTACTGTGTGTGAGACTCTGTCAGGAGCTCTGGGAGTGCTAAGCAGTGAGGCACATGCAGAAGGAATTGCAACGTGAGGCACAGTCACTCAAGAACTACAACGCAATGGGGCACTCACGCAGGAATTGCAACACCAGGCACACTCACACAGGAACTGCAATGCAATGGGAGCACTCACACGGGAATTGCAATGTGAGGCGCAGTCACACAGGAGCCGCAATACAATGGGGCACTCATGTGGGAATTGCAACGCCAGGTGCAGTCACATAGGAATCGCAACTCAATGGGGCAGTCATGCAGGAATTGCAACGCAATGAAGTATTCATGCAGGAATTGCAACGCCAGGCAGAGTCTTGCAGGATGGGGCTCAACACACAGGCACCAAAGAAGGCCTTGCTCGTGTATCTCTGCCCAGGCCCTAAAGACTCCGAAAAATCAGTTTTAGAGGGGTAAGGGGATGCAATAGAGAAGGACCCAGCGACCCCTGCCATCTTCAGGATACAGCCCCAGAGTGAGCTGGGGCTCCCAAAGGACCACAGACTCATGTTCGGTGAGGCTGGGAAGAATCTCAGGAGTATCTCCTCATTCCAGGGAGTAGGACTGTGAGTTCCAGGAAGGCCAGTGACCTGCTCAAGCTTTCACAGATAACACAGGGCAGAGCCAGGACTTGAACCTGGCTCTTCCGGGAATTATTTCTGAGGGTCGCCCTTTGGCATATGCAGCAGGACTTAGAGAGAGCTGCTGCAGGGGTCACCTGAGGGCAGTTCTTAGGTGGTGGAAATGGCATGGCCAGAATCCAGGTAAAGAAGGTTAAAGGGGGTGGGGTTGGGGCTGGAGTGCTGGTGAGAAGAGAAGATGGCAGGGGTCGCTGGTCCTTCTCTATTGCATCCCCTTACCCCACTAAAACTGATTTTTTTGAGTCTTTAGGGCCTGGGCAAAGATACACGAGCAAGGCCTTCTTTGGTGTCTGTGTGCTGAGCTGCTCCCAGCCTAGAGTCCCGCCGTTGGTTTGCACCCCATTGTTAACCAAGTTTTTGTTGCAGGCATCACGTATGACACCATCTTATTTTACACCACACTTGTCCAACCTGTGACCTGTAGGCTGCAGGCAGCCCAGGATGGCTTTGCATGCAGCCCAACACAAATTCTTAAAGTTTCTTAAAACATTATGAGATCTTTTTTGTGATGTTTTTCTTTAGCTAATCAGCTGTCATCATTGTTTGTGTATTTTATGTGTGGCCCAAGACAATTCTTCTTGTTCTAATGTGGCCCAGTGAAGCCAAAAGATTAGACATCCTGTTTTACATAATCATTTATATTATATATCTCTATGTGTATCCATCCCTATCTCCACTTCTCTCTCTCTCCCTCTCTCTCTGTCTATCAGGAGAGATGTAGAATCTTTTTTTTTTACATAATGATGTTATTTCCAGGTGGTAGAAGTTGGGGGTGATTTGTTTTCGTCTTTGCACTTTGGGATAGCTTTATTCTTTATCATAAACATACATTATATTTGCAAAAATACAGTAAGATGCATAGAGGAAGGGCCGGTTAACCCCTTCACCCTAGTGCATCTTGGGAAAGCACCCGTGGGCTGCAATTGTGGGGCATCTCGCCTCCTACTCAGCTCATGGGAGATAGATGATTGTGGTCAAGTGTTTCCTCATCTTCACCTGTCTGAGCTTCAAGGATGAGGTGTGACATTGGGCCCCAGGCACGTGGTCCCCTGGCCTCCCTAGCTGCCTTGGCCACCTTTCTGCACAGCTTGCACTGACCTGTCCTGACTGCAGACCCTGGTCAGAGGCTTCCAGACCTCAGGGCGAAGCAGGAAGGTCAGAGATGCTGACAGGGCCCCGGGTAAGTGTGGATTAAGAGGAGAGACACGCCCCCTCCTCTAGACCCTGCAGCCCTTTGTAAGCCTTTGTAAGTGTTGTGTTTATTTCCTGTTTTCTGGCTATTGATCTGGATGTCTAGACCCTAGACTGCTGGCTCCCTGAGGCCAGGAGCTGGTTCTGTCCCTTTTGTATGATTTTCAGTTTGACATCCTGCCCAAGGCCTACAGCAGGGTATATGCTCAGTGTGCGACTGAATGGGTTTAATTTGGTTACGCCAAATGGGTGCTCAGTGTGCGAGTGAATGAATGGGTTTAATTTGGTTACTCCTGCTGGGTACAGGCCCCCCACTTCCCTCTCCAATATGCAGTACTCCTGAGTCCAGTGCCCTCGTCAGAAACCTCAGCCCCCCATGGTTCAATGGCTTTCATTTCCTTTTATGAACTTGAGCAGGTTTCAATGACCTGAATTTCCATGACAAGTTCCAAAGGCACTATTTTGGGGGAAACCTTTTCTCCCCACAATTTTTTTTTCCTCTCCCGGGTTAAAGACAACATCAGGAAATGACAACTTGAAAGGTATTTACTACTTTGAACAGCTCAGGCTGCTTTTGGAAAGAGGGGAGATGGGAGCTTCCAGAGATCTTGCTCCCAATAAAACCGCTGAAGCAAGGTCAAACGTTTCCACGAGGAGATAAAATGTTAATAAACGGTGGCCATTGTCCCACATTTGTGAATTTATGCTGTACATCTCTATGGCATCGTTCTCTCCTTGGTTAGAGTCAGTGAGTAATTTCTGACTGTATTCATTGCTGGAGGATATATGTCTTTAGAGTTAAATATCACTAGCTGTGCATTTTGATATGAGAAATGCGGGCTGCAATTTATAACCGACAAGATCATAAGTGAGTCGCGGCTGTACAGAGAAGCAGGGCACAGGAAATGCGCGCCGGCTGCAGAGTGTTTATTTTAGAATTCACTGGAGAGGAAACATCGTTTCCAGTTCCACTGTGAAGTTCTAATCCAGGCTTGCTCATTTCACCCGCAGACATAGCTCCAGGGCCTCGGGGCTCTGCGATGGGCGCCATGCCGCCCTCACCCTGACTCTCCACCCACCCACCCTGCTTGGTGCCTTTGGGACCAGGGGGAAGCCGTGGGTCTGATTGGACGGAGGCGAGGAGGTCACGCCACACCTTGCTGGGGGCCACTCCAGACAGTGGTCAGGCGAGGAAGGAGGCCTGGGAGAACCACAGGAGTCTCCCGGTGGCAGAGAGGCCGCAAGTTGCCGGCACCACCCCACCCGCCACCCACCCTCGGCCTGGGCGTGGGCCGCCTTGACGTGGGTGGTTTTGGTGTGACCCCAAGCTCAGGAGGGAACCAAAGGCTTCTCCAGGCCTTCCTGAGGAAGGAGTCCCAGTGCCACACGGCCTGAAGCTGAAATGTCAGCGGGGCTATGGAGAGGGGCAGGATGCCTTCAGTGTGGATTCCTGGGCTGGGGTGGACCCCATGTGCCAGCTGCAGAGGCTGACCAGGCTCTGAAAGGGACACAGGATCCAGGTCTGCAGGATGGCTCCTCAGCCCTAGGGCCCTGCCCTCCCCTTTCCTTTTCCCTCCCGCCTCCCTCCCCTTTCCTCCCTTCCCCCCTCTCACACCTGGAGTGGGAGCTGCGAGATTCCAGTCCCTGCTGTCAGCTCGGCTCATAGTCCTCAGGCATGAGGCGTTCTGGGTGCCCTTCCTTTGCCTGCCCTGGGTTCCTTTGCTCGAAGTCTGCGTTCAGGAGCTTGGGACACTCTATAAAATTGGAAGCTCATCCAGGAATGGAAGCTTGCCCTCTTGTGAGGCAGGAGTACATGGACCTACGGTGAAGCCATGCCCGAAGGTCTGAGTGGTGCCCCCCGGACTGGCCTGCTGGAATGCAGGGCTTTGAAGCCACCGGGCCGCTGCCTGCCTGCTGGGTGACTCTGGGCAGGTGTCCTAACCTCTCTGAGCCTCAGTAATCCTGAATTATAACATAGAAATGATATTCCCCATCTCAGAGGCTTGCTGTGGGAAGCAGGCCCCTTGGCAGATGGTCTGGGACAAAAAAGATGCTTAGTGAGTACCAGTCCCTGCCCCATGGGCCTCAGTTTACCCATTCCTGAAACCGGTATGTGCTTGTCCCTTGGGGTTACAGATATGTGGTTGTCAGATGCCTGGTCTCTGTCCCTTGATCTTCAGGGATACTCTCAGCCACTGACCTCACCAGACTCCAGGCGTATCCAGCCAGCACCAGCTGCCCACACCAGCATGACGAAGGGTCCTCAGGACTCACAGTAAATACCGCTGCAGTGTCCGCGGGAGAGCTGAGGGCTGGATCTCACTGCTACTTCTTAGACATGTGACCTGGGTCCAATTCCTTAGCCTCCCTGGGCTAACCTTCACCCAGGGCCTGGCACAGATTTCACACTCACGGCACAAGATCTGCTTGAATCTTCTAACTGTTCCTATCACAATGAGGGTCACAATCCCCAGGGGGCCAGGCAGGGCAGTCAACACTTAACCGTTAGCCCCTGTGCACTCAGTGTCCTGTGGTACAGGCTGGCTGAGTTAGCGGCACTGAGATACCATATGGTTCTAAGCACGCCCCAGTGTGTACTGTTTGAAAATAGCACAATTCTGAAGCCTACTGGCAAATTGTATGGGTTTTTCTCTCTTGCTAATTTATGGAAAAATAAAGCTCTTAACCATTTATTCTCAAAAGGGCTGCCTGAGCCATGGCTGTAAAGAGCCCCCAGCAGGACAGCGTCTCTTGAAGTGACTTTCTAGATGAGCGTTTTCTCCCTGCGAAAGCACAGGAGAGTCCTCCTTTTTCCTGTGCTGGCTGGAAGTATCTCAGAACCTGTGGGCAGAGGTCATGTGATGCCCTGTCCCACCTGTTCCCGAATCTTGCTCCCCTTGGGCCTAGCACCCAGTGCCCTGTGCCTGTTGGGGCCTGGATGCAGTCCTCTGCGTCTGTGATGTCGCCTATGTTGTCACTTCAAACATTAGCTCCCAGTGTGTGGCCGGCGGTCCCTGCCCAGTGCTGGGTGGGTCGGGAGAAAGCACAGATGCTGCGTGTTCTGAATCTAAATGCCAGCGCTGGTCCCAGGAGGCTTGGAATTGGGTGAGGCCAGCCTGTGCCACAGGAAGGCCGGCCTTTCCACGGCGGGCATCCAGTCCTGGCATTGCTCTGGCTCTCAGCTCATGCCTGTCCCTCCAGTACAATGCAGGTGAAATGGCAGAAAGCGGGGGTCATGGCTCGTTCCACTCCACATTCCCACAGCAATATAGAGGTGGCGGAGCCATGCTGGAGGGGTTACAACTGTGGCCCTGGGCTCACCCCCACCCTCCTGGTGGGCCCAGCACAGATGCCATGACCTTTGCACTTTCCTGGCATCTGCACAGTGGACTCACATGATCATGAGTGACAGGGCAGAGGACTGGGTGTGTGCCCTAAGACAGAGCAGGAGGAAGGCCCTGAAAGTGAGGTTCCCTGAGCGTGAAATCCAGGCTCCACGGCCCCAGGAGGCAGCAAAGTGGGGCTGCCGTTCCCATCTGAGGTGGCAGAACTGAGACCCAGGGACCTTATGGTCTTTCAGAAGGTGGAAGGGCCCCAGGGGGTGAGCTGCACAGCGGATCTTAGGGCTCCCGGCATAGCCACAGGGAATGGCTCCAGCAAGCTGATGTCCAGAGGTGGAGGAAGGACAGACCACAGGGTGGCAGGATTGGGGTCCCAGGGGCTCTGGGGCATCTGGAAGGACAGACCGCAGGGTGGTGGGACTGGGGGGTCCCAGGAGCTCTAGAGCATCTGGAAGGACAGAACAGTTTCTGTGCTCTGGGTCCTGCATGTGTCTTCCAGGGATAGGGAAGCCGAGATCACCCTGGCCATTTCCTCATTTGACAGATGGGAGAGGCCAGAGTGGCCAAGTCACTTGTCTACAGGGCCCAGCAAGCAGAGAGTGGGGCCAGGGGGGCAGGCCCCCCCTACAGCCCCTCTCACCTCCTACAGGGCCCCTCACCTCCTGCACCAGTGGGGCCAGGTGGGCAGGTCCCCCTACAGCCCCTCTCTCACCTCCCGCACCAGGCCTTCTTCTTTCACGGTGAGCCAACCTGGCTGGGATGTCAAGACACATGGGAGAAGGGCTCATGGCCAGTCTGCCTCATTGGGCCCAGTCTCCCCACGTGAAAACTGGAGACACGATGCCTCCTTCCCAGTGCTGCTGGGAAAATTCCATGGGAGGGTTCTTCCAGTTTCTTAGGTTATCCTTGTTTTTGATGACCCTGTTTTGAAGAATACTGATCAGGACTTTTATAGAATGCCTCTTTGATATGTTGCATTTTAATTTCATTTAGTTCATTTTAACTTTTCTTGAGCCTTCTTTAACCCCTGTGGTTTTTTTATTTTTTTTTAATTTGTTTGAGACGGAGTTTCACTCTTGTTGCCTAGATTGGAGTGCAGTGGTGCCATCTCAGCTCACTGCAACCTCCACCTCCCAGGTTCAAGTGGTTCTCCTGCCTCAGCCTCCCAAGTAGCTGAGATTATAGGCATGCGCCACCATGCCCAGCTAATTTTTGTATTTTTGGTAGAGATGAAGTTTCACCATGTTGGCCAGGCTGGTCTCGAACTCCCGACCTCAGGTGACCCACCCAACTCAGCCTCCCAAAGTGCTGGGATTAAGGTGTGAGCCACCGAGCCCAGACGACCCCTGTGCTATTTAAAAGTGTGTTGTTGAATCTGCAAATGGCTTGGGATTTTCCAGATATTTTCCTGCTATTTATTTCTAGTTTAATTTTATTGTTAGTTGAGAACATAGTCTATCTGATTTCTATTTTTTAAAAGAATTTAAAGGTACGTTTATGGCCCAGAATGTGGTCTATCTTGGCGGATGTTTCATCTGAACTTGAGAGAAAGTGTATTCTGTTATTGTGTGCAACATTCTGCAAATGCCAATTAAATCAAGTTGGATGATTGAGGCGATCAGTGCAAGCACGTCCCCTCTGAATGCTGCATCTGCCTGTCACCAGCAGAAGGGTGTCGAAGTTTCCAGCTGTCACAGTGGATTTGTCTATTTCTCTCTTCAGTTCAGTCACTTTCTGCCTTGAGTATTTTGACTGTCTCTCGCTGGGTACATACACATTAAGGATTATTATATATTTGTAGAGGGTTGACCCTTTGTTGTTGCATAATGCCCCTTTTTCTCCCGTATTATTTTTCTTGTTCTGAAGTCTGTTATGTCTGAAATCAATATAATTACTCAAGCTTTCTTTTGATTGGTGCTAGTTTCGTACATTTTTCTCCATCCTTTTATTTTTGATCTATTCTGGTCTTTATACTTAAAATAGGATTTCTTGTAGACAACACATACAGTACGTTCTCACTTAGCGCTGTCGACAGGGTCTTCGAAATTGTGACTTTACGTGGAAGGACATATAATGAAACCAATTCTACCCCAGGAGAATTGGTGTAAACAAGAGTTCTGTTCCTACAGCATATTTCTGTTCACAAAAACACCAAACTTCTCAATAAAGTCCCCCAATACTAATACTAAACATTGAAATTAATGTGAGCTATACATACACTTAAGGAAGATCAATAAAAACAAATAAGATATTTATTTACCCAATTATTCCAGTTCAGGGTCATAGTGCCTGGAGTTTGCCTGGCAGCTCAGGACACAGGAGGAACCACGCCTGGACAGGACGCCCTCCCGTCTCAGAGCGCACCCACACCCCCCTCCACACTCACAATTCAGACATGCAAATTAACTGAATACGCACATCTTTAGGATGTGGGAATAACTGGAGAAAGCCCACGCAGGCATGGGGAGAACACGTAAGTTCCACATGGACAGTAGCTGCAGTTGGGAATCAATTTTTTTCTCATCAACGTTGTAACGAAACAATGTTGAACAAAATGACATTATTTGAGGACCTGCTGAAGTTGGATCTTTTTTTCTTTTTCTTTTTTGCAATCCATTATGATGCGCTCTGTCTTTGAATTGCTGTATTTGGAATGTTCCCATTTAAAGTGATTATTGAAAGTAAAATTTAGTTCATTGTAAGTTTTCCTGAGCCTTCTTCTTTGACTCACGTGCTGTGTAGAAGTGTGTTGCATATTTGTGTTGCGTAGTTTTGTTGTATTGTTGTGTTGTGTAGTTGTGTTGCATAGATGTGTTGTGTAGTTGTGTTGCATAGTTGTGTTAGTTGTGTTGCGTAATTGTGTTAGTTGTGTTACGTAGTTGTGTTGCATAGTTGTGTTGTGTAGTTGTGTTGTATAGTTGTGTTGCATAGTTGTGCAGTTGTGTTGTATAGTTGTGTTGCATAGTTGTGTTGCATAGTTGTGTTAGTTGTGTTAGTTGTGTTGTGTAGTTGTGTAGTTGTGTTGCATAGTTGTGTTAGTTGTGTTGCATAGTTGTGTTGCATAGTTGTGTTGTGTAGTTGTGTTGTATAGTTGTGTTGCATAGTTGTGTTGCGTAGTTGTGTTGTATAGTTGTGTTGTATAGTTGGATTAATACCTCACGTTTGTAATTATTTCTACTTATTGCATTTATTCTTTTTTCTTTATCTTTCCCTTCTTTTCCTGTTTTTTTCTGGTTTTAACTGAGCATGTTATAGAACTTCATCTCCTTTCTTAGCATATTGTATTATTTTTAGTGATTGTGCTGGAGTTTCATTGTTGTGTATTGTTGAATGTTTAAAATCTGCCTTTGAATGACAGCATGCTGTTTCATGTGGTGTGGCTATATTCCAAGTTCTTCCCATCACGTGTGACGATTTATCTGTATACTATAATCATCCCATATATTGTTACTATTATCATTTCAATCAAGCAATTATCTTCAGATCAATAAAGAATAAAAAAATAGACTTTACTTAACTTTCATTGATTTCTTATGACATCTTTTCTTTTTTCAATGCAGACTCAAGTGTCTCACACATATCATTTTCTTTTTGCCTGAAAAACAGCTTTGACCCTTTCTTGCAGAGCGGGTCTGATAGTGGTGAATTCGCAGTTTTGTTTGTTCCAGAAGGATTTCTCATTCACATTTGAGGGATAAATTGGCTGGATGTAGAGTTCTTAGTTTTTTCTTTCAACACTGAAAAAACTCCACTGTTATCTTGCCTGCGTGGTTTCTGACAAAAAATTTTCTGTGATTAGTGACTTGTCTCTCCATTATTAAGGTGCCTGCCCCAGAGCTGCTTTGACAACCTTGGGTGATCAAAGTTGGGCTTATGGGTGTTGAAAATTGAGGGTTTCTGATAAACTTTGGGTGCATTGGACTGGGAAACAAAGGCACTATAGCCTAGATGTAAAAGAGAATCAGAAATGAAAATGTCCTACAAAGACCATAGCTTAGTTTCTCATGATGTAAGTTTCCCAGTAAGTCTTCAAGACTGAATTGGATTAAGAGGGTTCTGGATCAGTAGCGTTTCTTGGTGCTAGAAAGAAGCAAACAAAAGCTATCTTTTCAGGTAGATACTATTACCCTAAGTGTCAAATGTTTGTAGTAAGTTTTCAAGAACTGTTTTCAAGAACCGTTTTCAGCACGTAATCAATGATAACTAGGAATATGATGAGACAAGAGAACATGAGTGAAAACTATGAGAAATAACGAGCACATAGAAGTAGACACACAGGAGCTCCAAATATTAGGGTTATTAAATATTTAACTATTATAACTACTATGTTTTCTGTATTCAAGGATATAAAAGCTAAGTTCAAAAATTTCTCTTTTTTTTTGGTTTTGTGGCTTTTTATTTCACAGAATAAAATAATGGCATCCATTGGTTAAAAAAAGCAAGTATCTTTAATAAATCTTTTAGAAAATTTTTTATTTTACTTTAAGTTCTGGGATATATGTGCAGAATGTGCAGGTTTGTTACCCAGGTATACATGTGCCATGGTGGTTTGCTGCACCTCTCAACCCATCATCTAGGTTTTAAGACCCACATGCATTAAGTATTTGTCCTAATGCTCTCCCTCCCTGTGATCCCCAACCCCCAATAGGCCCTGGTGTGTGATGTTCCCCTCCCTGTGTCCATATGTTCTCATTGTTCAACTCCCATTTATGAGTGAGAACATGTGGTGTTTAGTTTCCTGTTCCTGTGTTAGTTTGCTGAGGGTGATGGCTTTTAGCTTCAAAGATGTCCCTGCAAAGGACATGATCTCAGTTTTTAAATAGTATTTTTGCATAGTACTCCATGGTGTATATGGACCACATTTTCTTTATCCAGTCTATCATTGATGGACATTTGGGTTGTTTCCATGTCTTTGCTATTGTAAACAGTGCTGTGATAAATATATGTGTGCATGTCTTTATAGTAGAATGATTTATTTCCTTTGGGTATATATCCAGTAACGGGATTGCTGGTCAAATGGTGTTTCTGGTTCTAGATCCTTGAGGAATCATCACACTGTCTTCCACAATGGCTGAACTAATTTACATTCCCACCAATCTTGTAAAGATGGATTAAAGACTTAAACGTAAAACCCAAAACCCTAAAAACCCTAGAATAAAACCTAGGCAATACCATTCAGGACATAGGCATGGGCAAGGACTTCGTGACAAAAATACCAAAAGCAATTGCAACAAAAGCCAAAATTGACCAATAGAATCTAATTAAAGTAAAGAGCTTCTGTACAGCAAAAGAAACTAGCATCAGAGTGAACAGGCAACCTACAGAATGGGAGAAAGTTTTTGCCATGTACCCATCTGACAAAGTTCTAATATCCAGAATCTACAAGGTACTTGAACAAATTTATGAGAAAAAAAGCAAACAACCCCATCAAAAAGTGGGCAAAAGATATGAACGGACAGTTCTCAAAAGAAGACATATATGTGGCCAACAAACATACGAAAAAAAGCTCATCATTGCTGGTCATTAGAGAAATGCAGATCAAAACCACAATGAGATACCATCTCACACCAGTCAGAATGGCGATTACTAAAATGTCAGGAAACAATAGGTGCTGGCGAGGCTGTGGAGAAATAGGAATGCTTTTACACTGTTGGGAATGTTCAAAAATTTCTACAAGGAACTGGAAATAATAATAAGTGACAATCTTTCAAAACAGCCAAATGGAAATCTCAGAACTGAAATTGTAATAACATATTAAAAACACATTTGATGTGCTTGGTGGCAGATTAGACAAAGCTGAAGAAATTATAAACTGAAAAACAATCAGAAAAAAATCATTCAGAAAAAAGCAGAAGACACAAATGATGTGCAATGCAGAAGATGGGTTAAGAGACATACAGAATAGAGTGTGACAGTCAAAAATAATTATATTTAGCATCCAAGAAGACAAGGTAAATATAATGTTGTGATTGCCTAAAAATCTCCCCCTGCATGACTAATGCAGATTCAAGAAGCAAAGAAAACACCAAAAACAGAATATTAAAAAATTCTACACCTAGATACATCACACTGAAACTCCACAAAACAGGATGTTTAAGAAAAAGCTACAAGAGAAAAATAGAGAGATCGACAGTTAACTTTTCAATGTAAACTATGGAAGTCAGAAGACAACGAGATGATGCTCTCAACATATGTAAAGAAAATAATTGCAAATGCAAGGTTCTGCACTCAGGGAAAACCTTTAATAATTGAATGTAAAACAAATATATTTTCACACAAACAGAAGCTTGGAGTTTGCAACTAACAGACTTTATTCAAATATGATTTTAGGGGTTCTTAAAATGAAGGAAAATGATAAAAACAGAAGGTGGAGGTCCAGAGAAAATGGAAGAGCAACACATATGAAAATAACTAGACACTGATATGCAAATTAAATGCTTGTACATTACATATTTATATATATAAATGAATGAATATATGAACATATGAATATATGCTTTGCAAAAATAAACTTGCCTATATGAACAAATGTGATGTTTTATGAAAAATACATATGCATATGTATAAATTATATAAGCATTGATATTGTATATAATATATAAATTATACAAAGGCACATGTGATTATATTAATGTATACATGTACATCATATATGTATATAATCAAAGTACAGTGCAAACATTACAAAAGTTGGGACAAATTGAGAGTTAAAGGGTACTAAATTTTTTCTATTTTCTATGTATTTTCTATAATGATATGATGAGTCATTTAATAACTTCTAAGGTAATCACTAAATGGAAAAACAGTAGAAGTACAAAAAACATTCAATGAGTCTAAGAAGGGGCAGGAATGATAGAAAAGGAAACTTAGAAATGGAGGGTCAGAGAGAAAGCACAAAACAAATGGTCAACTTCACCCTAAATATATCAGTTTCCACCTTCGTGTAAATGAACTACATGCCCCAGCCAAACAAGATTGTGAAAATAACTTAAAGAGAAACTAATAATAATTGTAAGTTATTAGCAAGAGACACACCTAAAATATAAGATTACTGAAAGAAAGACAGGGAAATGAAAAATATGGACACTATACATAAAGGCTGTAGCCAGAAATATCTTTTTTTTTGTTTGTTTGTTTTTAGACAGAGTTTTGCTCTTGTTGCTCAGGCTGGAGTGCAATGGCACAATCTTGGCTCACTGCAACCTCCGCTTTGCAGGTTCAAGCAATTCTTATGCCTCAGCCTCCCGAGTAGCTGGGATTACAGGCATGCACCACCACGCCTGGCTAATTTTGTATTTTTAGTAAAGACAGGGTTTCTCCATGTTGACGCTGGTCTCGAACTCCTGACCTCAGGTGATCCACCTGCCTTGGCCTCCCAAAGTGCTGGGATTACAGGTGTGAGCTACCGTGCCTGGCCCAGAAATGTCTTCTATTCCTTGTCTCTCGCTTGTTCCAGAGGTGCAGCCCTGAAGCTTCATGTGAGAGGCAGGCGGCCAAACGCGCAGAGGAAGGCCATCTCAGGGCAGATCCAGGCTGCTCCACGTGGACATAGCCAAGCAGCTGGTGCATAATAACGCACACCAAGTGTCTCCGCAGACATTAGGACTTTTAGAGCAAAGCTTTTATTATTTTCCTTGAAAAATCTTTTATCATTTTGCAAGAGAGTGCTCATGACAGGTTTTGAGGGAAGCATGCTTCCTCAGTACCATTCTCAGTACTTGGCTTACTGAGGATCGGGCACCCATTCTCACAGATGTTTCAATGACTAATTACAACTTGGAGCAAAGATTTTCAAATTTTGGAATGTATCAGAGTCTCCCAGAATACATGATCAAAGATCCAAATTTCTAGGCTCAACCTCCAGATTTTGATTCAGTAGGTGTTGGGTAGGGCCTAGGAATCTGAATTCATTAAGACCCACTGCCCCAAGTTGTCACAAGTCATTGATTCATCAGCTATACTCATTTAAGTTAGTTTTGAAGTCAATAACACATGAACTATACAGAATAAGCTTGCCGTTTTATGCAAAAAAGCCATGTCATCAGATTTCTACGGCTCTTTTCTTTTTCAGTAAGTCTTTGTTTCACACTTTATTCTTAGAGTCTAGCTCGTTACCTGACCCATAATAGGACTTGATAAAGATTTGTGGACTGACTGGGTTTGTAACTGCCCCAGAATCTGACACCCAGAGGGTGCTCAGAACAAACACGAGGAATGAAATCATGGCATCTATAGCACATGGTTCTCACTTGAGGAATGCCTAGGGACACTAAATGAGGTCATCAAAAATAAATTCAGCCATGAATGATGGCTTGGCATGACAACGCAAAGTGAATGATCATGTGTTAGAGACAAACTTCTAAGGAACCGTTATCTTGCCATTGGTCTATATTCCTTGTGTTTGCTAACTCATTTAATTAGATCATGTGTCATAAAGCAAAGTTCTTAGTCTGCAGTACCTTAAAGTTATTGCCAAGTGTGGCTGTCAGTATAGACCTGGTTATGCTGTAGTAATAAAAATGCCCACAGGCCAGTGGCTGAACCCAGCTTGCTTCTCACTGAGTACATAGTCAGGGGCTGCTGTAGCCTCAGAGACAGGTGCACAGAAGAGCAATCTCCCAATGTGCTTTCAAAAGTGGTGCCACAGGAGATAGGGCATCAGGGCCCTGAAAATGTTTGTCAGGAGCTGATACACATCAATTCTGCACACATTTCACCAGCCACAGGTTGAGAGGCAGACAGCCTTCCCCCCATCGTAGCCACAGGCTTCCACTCTATCTCATTGGCATGCAAACATTCTGGGATATGCATCTTTTGGTCTTTACCCATTCCAAATCATTTTCCCCTTCCCACCTTCATCAGTTTTTGGGGGGGCGATACGCTCCCTCTTCTTGTTCAGGTGAGGTTGATGCCTTCCCTAAAGCCCCAGTGTGGTCATAGGCCTGACTCCTGGCTACTCAGAGACACAGTGCTAGGCCTGGGATCTAACCTGCTGGCTGAGAGGCAGCACTAGGACTTTAGGCTGGACCATTAGGAAGGGGTGTTGCCTTCTTTCTGAACTTGACCTCCTAGAAGGATAGAATCTTGTTGTCACCTGTGGGAAAGCCTGTCTCTATACTGATGTGTCTCAATCTTTTCTTATTATTGACCCATGAAGTGATTTTTAGACTGTTTTACTGCAGTCACTCCCACCCACTGCATTAAGTTTTAATAGCATATATATGCTATATAAAAATATATACAACATATAATATATAGTTATATTTTATAATATAATATATATAATATATATTATATATGGTATATATATATTTTAATATACTGGGGCCCCTTGTGGGGTCCCAAACCGTTATAATAGCTAACATTTTTTGCCCAGTAAGAGCTAATTTTGCCCCATTGCGGGAAAAGTCATCCCTGTTAGCATTTTTTTCGTAAATGAAGTCAGTTTGGAGGAAGGCAGAGCAGGAGGCCCTGAGGACGCCCGGAAGTCTGGATCTAGTGGTGCCAGAAGATCGGTCTGACCTCGAGACGCCCAGTTACTCAAAACAATAAATTCCCTGTTTTGCTAATTGAGTCTGAGTTGCATTTCTGTTGCCTTAATGGAAACAGCCCTTAATAATCCATAAATGTTTAAATTATGCTACATGAACTAAGGATCAGTGGTTCTAAAATCCTCTTTCTTTCCCGTCTTTGAACTAAGTCCTCCCTGACTCTGAAGCAGTTCATTTACGGCTTTCCTGATGCCACCTTTCCAACTGACCTAATGAAACCTACTTCATAACATCAGGTTCCTTCGATTCTCCTTCATCATGCCTTATTGGGCACCGTCTTTCATCAATGCATCTCCTGTGTTATAAACTGATCACTCGATTGATTAACCACTTTCCTCAGTTTATCTGTGTATCTATTCCCCCATCCATCCAATTATCCATCGCTCCCTCCATTGATCCTTCTACACCTAGTTCCTCTTTCACTCACCCTTCATCCATTTCCCATTGCTCCGTCCTCCCCCTTTCTCTCCCTCTGGCCATCTGTCCCCTCCACCTCACAATGTTGATCTTGAGAAAATCTCCAGTGATTTCTCTCATTGCCAAGTCCATTAGTCATTGTTCTTATCACACAGGATCCCACAGCAACATTGGATCCAGCTGACCCTTCCTTCTTTTCACCGTTTTCCTTTTGGATTTTCTATCAGTGATTTCTCCTGGTTTATCTTCTCTTCCCTGGGCTATTCATTGCGCCCACTTTGCTGGCTCCTCTTTTAATTGATATGTAAAGGTTAGAGTGCCTCAAAGTTCTTTGTCAACATCTGTAATTCTGCATGAAGAAGCTGATGTAACATCTCCACGTGCATGTAAAATGTGCATCTCAGGCTTAATATTGGCAACATAGAAATTTGATTTTTGTTAACCCACGCTTTTATTTTTTCAATGCTCATCTTCCCGGATTGATAAACCTCATCATTTTGCAATTGTTTAAGCCAGAAATCTAGGCATGATCACTGAATTCTCTGTCCTTCAGATGGCTTGTGCAGTTGTTTGATCTGGCAAGCTGACTTTTCCTGCAGAATACACCTTGAATCTCTCTGCTTCCCTCCCGCTGTCTCCGTTGCTGGCATTTTAGCCCCAGCCACCATTATTCTTACTTCACCTTAGACTTGGCCTTCGAGTTGCCTTCCCCTCTTGCTCCTCAATCCCTTTACCATACAGCAGCCAGAATGATATTTCAAATTCCCCTGATGACAATTATCCAGTGGTTTCCGCAACACCTGGAAGAAAACTCCAGTTCCCTGCTTTCCGGAGCTCTGGGAGGGAGGATAAATAAAGCCGCAGAGCTGAGTCAAGCAAATATCGAAATCTGGTGAGATACCGCAGGAGCCACAACAACCCCAGATATAATAACTGGCTTGTGTTTTCATGACACTTTAGCGTTGACAGAAGCCTCTCCTGGTCCCTCTCCTGCAGGGAGCTGAGTGTTTCATCCTGCGCACTGCCCACCTCACGTCCTTGCTGATTTCCCCTTAAATGCTGACGTCTGATGCTGTCTCTGACAGACAGTGAATCCTTAAAAGTAATGGCTGTGACTGTTTAATTGTTTCATCTTTGTAAACCCGACACAGTTTCTCAGTATATATGTTTTTCATTAATAGACTTATTTTTTTTTAGATTTACAGACATATCGAACAGAAAGCACAGAGTTCCCACCTGTGCCCTTACTTTTCTCTATTATTAAAGTCTTGCTACATTTGTTACTATTAATGAACCAGTATTGATACATTATAATTAAGTAAAGCCCATAGTTTACATTCGGGTTCACTCTGTGTTGTAGGTAAAGCTCTCTGGGCTTTAACAAATGCATAATGGCAGTTACCCCGATTGCTGTGCTTCAGAACAGTTTCACCACATAAAAATCCCCGTGCTCCACATAAAACTCCCCGTGCTGCACCTCCTCATCACTCCTCGCTGTAGCTCAGACTTCTGACTAGCGCTGAACTTTTACTATCTCCATTGCTTTGCCTTTCTCAGAATGTTACATAATTGAAATCATACAATATGCAGCCTTTTCAGGGTGACTTATTGCACTTATCAATATGCGGTTAACATTTCTCCATGTCCTTCCATGGTTTGATAGCTCATTTGTTTTTGATCACTGAATAATATTCCAACGTAAGGCTGTATCCTTTCATCTATCGAAGGACAGGTTAGCTGCTTCCGGTTTTGGCGATTATGAATAAAACTGCCATAGGTAGTGATGTGAAGCTTTTGTTTCTCTAAAGACACAATTACTAATCAACTGTGTGGTAGGAGTATGCTTAGGGTCTATTTGCCTTTGTGAGGAACTGCTAAACTGTCTTCCAAAGTGGCTGTACTATTTTGCATCTTACTAGCAATGAATGAGAGTTCCTCTTACTTCACATCTTCACCAGCATTGGCTATTTCAGTGTTTCGGGTTTTAGTCATTCTAATAGGTGTGTAGTAGTGTGTGCCATTGTTGTTTTGTTTTGCAATTCCCTAGGGACAAATGAGAGTGAGCATCTCCCTCTATGCTTACTTGCCATCTATATATCTCCAATGGTGAGATGTCTGTTCAGGTCTTCTGCTTATTTGAAAATTGGGTTTGTTTGCTTATTGTTGAGTTTAACAACTTTGGGAAATTGAGTGAAACAATTTCTTTGTATATTTTAAATACAAGTCCGTTATCTGACATGTGTTTTGCCACAGTGGTTTCCAAGTCTGTGGCTTGTCTTTTCATTCTCTTAACAGTGCTTTTCAGAGTAGAAGTTTCAAATTTTGATGAAATCCAACATATCAATTTTTTTCTTTCCTAAATCAGACTTTTGGCATTGTATCTTAAAAATCATCACCAAGTCCAAGGCTCCCTGGATTTTCTCCTGTGATATCTTCTAGAAGTTTTATAGTTTTGTATTTTTCACATCGATCTACAATCCATATTGAGTTAATTTTTGTGAATGATGTAAGGTCTGTGTCTAAATTCATTTTGTTTTGCATGTGGATGGCCAGTTACTCCAGTAATTCATTGAAAAGAGCAGCCATTCTTATTGAATTGCCTTTGCTTCTTTGCCAAAGGTCAGCTGTGTTTGTGTGGGTCTATTTCTGAGCGCTCTGTTCTGCTGTTCTATTCCATGGATCTGTTGGTCTGTTCTTTCTCTCATACCATGCTCTTTTGATTACGGCATCTTTATAGCTTGTCTTGAAGTTGGGTAGAATCAGTCCCCTGGCTTTGTTCTTCTTTTTTAGTAATGTGTTGACTCTTTTAGGTCTTTGCCTTTCTACATAAAATGTAGAATCAGTTTCTCAATATCCACAAAATAACATATGAGATATTTGATTGGGATTGCATTGACTCTGTATATCAATGTGAGAAAAATTGATATCTTAATGATGCAAGGCAGGGGAGCCCCAAAATGGGGGCTTAGCCTGGGAGGGTTCTTGGCTTTGCCCAGGAAAGAATTCAAGGCTGATCTGGTGGTGTTAAATAGCAAATTTTATTGAAGCAGACATGTACAGCAATAGCAGAGGTGTTGCTCCTTGCAGAGCAGGGTTACCCCATAGGCAGTGTGCCCAGAGCAGCAGCTCAGAGGCAGTGCTGAAGGCATAGTTATACCCACTTTTAGTTATATGCAAAATTAAGGAGCAGACAATGCAGAAATTTCTAGAAAAAAGGTGATAACTTCCAGGTTGCCAGGCCATTGTCATGGAAAGGGGCAGTACGTTTTGGTGCTGCCATGGCATAGTGGGCATGTCTCATGAAGAGGCGTTTTCACCTCTTCCCCGTTTCAGCCAGTCTTCAATCTGGTCCGAGTCCAAGCCCTGCCTCCAGAGTTGAGTCCTGCCTCCTACATCATTAACAATATTAGGACCCTTTATCCATGGAAATGGAACATCTATTTATTTTGGTCTTCTTTTATTTCATAAGAGTTTCTTTTCCTTCCTTAATCTTGTACACATTTGATTAGATTTATAGTTCAGTATTTCACTTTGGGGGACGCAAATGGAAATGATGTGCTTTTAATTTCAAATTCCAATTGTTCTCGTAGATAGCATGCATAGGAAGCAACTGCCTTTTGTATATTGACTTTGTGCCTTGTGACTTTGCTTTATTGATCATGAGTTCTGAGAGGGGTGTGTGGTGTGTGTGTGTGTTTGTGTGTGTGTTTAGAATTTTCTGTATAGACAATCATGTCATGTGTAAACAAGCAGCATTTTATTTATTCTCTCCCAGTCTGTATACCTTCCGTTTTTTCTTGTCTTATTGCATTAACTAGGACTGCCACTATAATATTAAGAGCAGTGGTAAAGAACTAGAGTTGACAGCTAGCAGTGGGCACAAAGTTGTTCATAACATTTCTTTATTATCTTTTTAATGTCCATGGGATCAGTGGGGATGCCCTTTCTTTCATCTCTGAGATAAGTAATTTGCCTTTCTTTATTTCTTGGTTGGCCAGGCTAAAGGTTTATCACTTTTATTGATCTTGTCAAAGAACCAGCTTTTAATGCCATTGATTTTTCTGTCTTGATTTCCAGTTTTAAATGTCATTGATTTCTGCTCTAATTTGTATTAGTCTATTCTTCTGCTGATTTTAAACTTAATTTGCACTTCTTTTTAGAGCTTCTTAATGTGGCAACTTAGAATATTGATTTGTGATCTTCTTTTTTAATACATGCATTCAGTGCTATCAATTTCCCTCTAAGCATTGCCTTCATTACATCTCGCAAACGTTGATAGGTCATACTTTTGTTTTCCTCAAAATATTTTACATTTTCTCTTGAGATTCCTTTGACCCATGTATCATTTAACAGTGTGTTATTGAATCTCCACATATTTTGATATTTTCTGGCTAGCTTTTGTTATTGATTTCTAGTTTAGTTCCCTTGTGGTCTGAAAGCATACTTTCTATGATCTATATTCTTTCAAATTTGCTAAGGTGTGTTTTATGGCCCAGAATGTCTATCTTGGTTAATGTCCCATGTGTGCTTGAGAAGAATGTGTATTTGGCTGTTGTTGGGTGAAGTCTTCTATAAATGTCAATTAGATCCAGTTGATTGATAGTGCTGTTTAGTTCAAGTGTATCCTTATGATTTTGTGCCTGCTGGATCTGTCAATTACTGAGAGCATGTTGAAGTCTCCAACTTTATTAGTGGATCTGTCTGTTTCTCATTGCAGTGCTTTGAGTGTTGCCTCTCCTATTTTGATGCTCTGTTGTTAGGTGCATACACATCAAGAATTCTTATGTATCTGTGGAGGACAAATCTCTTTATTATTATGTAATGACTCTCTTTATCCATAACATTTTTTCCTGTTCTAAAGTCTGCTTTGCCCCAAATTAATATAGCTACTCAAGCTGTCTTTTGATCAGTTTTAGCAGCATAGCATATCTTTCTCCATCCTTTTACTTGTAATATATCTGTGCCTTTATATTTAAAATAGGTTTCTTATAGCTAACATATAGCTGGGTCTTGTTTTTCTTAAATCTGCTCTAACAGCATCTGATTTATTTATTTATTTACTATTAGCAAATGTATTGAGAAAGTAAAGGAATAAAAGAATGGTTATTCCATAGGCAGAGCAGCCAGTATCTGATTTTTTAATTGGTATATTCAGATGATTCACATTTAAAGTGAATATTGATATAGCTGCCTTAACATCCACCATATTTATAACTGTTTTATATTCATTATACTTATTCTTTCTTTTTTCTTCCCCCCCCTTTCTCTCCCCTTCCTTCCTTCCTTCCTTCCTTCCTTCCTTCCTTCCTTCCTTCCTTCTTTTCTTGTGGTCTCTCTCTGTCATCCATACTGGAATGCACTGGCTTGATCATAGCTCACTGTAGCCTCCAGCTCCTGGGATCAAGTCATCCACCCACCTCAGCCTCCTGAGTACCTGGGACTATAGGTGCAGGCCACCATGACCAGCTAATTTAAAAACTTTTTTGTAGAGATAGGGTCTTGCTATGTTGCATAGACTGGTCTTAAACCCCTGGTCTCAAACCCCTGGTCTCAAGCAACCCTCCTCTTCAGCTTCCCAAAGTGCTGGGATTACAGGCAAGAGCCACTATCCCTAGCCTGCTTCTATTTTTGATCTTACCTTCTTTCTCTGCCGTTTCCAGTTTTAATTGAGTGTTTCCTGTTATTTCATTTTCCATTTTGCATTAGCATATCAATTATATTTCTTTTAAAACAATCAGTGATTTCCCTTTTTACAAAATGTGCATCCATAAAAATATACATTTACAGCTAATCTAAGTCCACTTTCAAAGAACACTGTATTACTCCATGGGTAATAAAGACGTTGTTTCTTCATAATGTAGCATTCCAAATTCTTCTCTCCCTCCTTGTACTATTGCTGTCATTCATTTCATTTATCTGTATGCTACGATCACCCAATACATTGTAGTTACTATTACTTTTAATTGTAATCTATTAAACAAATTAAGAATAAGAAAACGGAATATTTTATTTTACTTTCATTCTTCCTCTGATGTGCTTTATTTTTTAATGTAAGTCTGTGTTTCTGACCTATATAGTTTTCTTTCTCTTTGAAGAATGTCTTTTACCATTTATTGAAGGGCATTTCTGCTGTGGACTCACTCAGTTTTTGTCTGTCTGGAAAAATATTTCTCCTTCACTTTTGAAGGATATTTATGCTAAATACAGAAATCTGAGTTGGTGGGTTTTGCTTCTAACACTTTAAATATTTCACTCAAATCTCTTCTTGCTTGTATTGTTTCTGATGAGAAGTCTGTCGTAATTCTTGGGTGAGGTTTTCATCATTTGTCTTGCACCCTCCAATTTCTTGCAAGATTTTCTTTTTGTCTTAGGTTTCCTGAAGCTTGAATTTAATATGCCCAGGTGTATGTCTTTGGTATTTATCCTGCTCATTGTTCTCTGAGCTCCCTGGATCTGTGGTTTAGTATCTTTTATTACTTTTGGAAAATTCTCAGAAATATTTCAAATATTTCTTATTTTCTCACCTCTCTCTCTCTTTTATCTTTCAGTTATTCCCATGACACACCCACACTTCTTTCTGTAATTGTCTCACAGTTCTTGTTTATTATGTACCATGTTTTTGTACATGTTCCTCTTTGTGTTTCAGTGTACGAAGTCTTTATTACGCATATTCAAGCTTGTGAAAGCTTTCTTTGACCACGTCTCATCTACTTAAATAGCCCATCGAAGGTACTTCTTTATTTCTGTTAAAGTGTTCTTGATTTTTATCATTTTCTTTTGATTCTTAGAATTTTAATCTTTGCTTACGTCACCCACCTGTTCTTGCATGTTGCGTCCTTCCTCCATAGAGCCCGTAATGTTTCAATCATAGTTATTTTAAATTCACTGCCTGATGATTCCAACATCTGTGTGATATCTGAGTTGGGTTTTGGTGCTTGCTCTCCTTCTTACTGCACTTTTCCATGCCTGTTGGCACGTCTTGCAATGTTTTGCTGAAAGCCGGAAGTGCTATCTCTGGCAATAGGAGCCGAAGGGTCCGGGCTTTTTGAGTGAGATTTCATGTTAATCTGCCAAGGAGCTGGGTTGTGCTTCATGTTTGCTGATGCCAGACACTGAGGTTCCTTGTTTGCTTGTTCTTCTCTTGTTGTGAGGTTTACCTAAGAACTCCTTCTTAAATAGAGTCTATATTTTGCAGCTCTATCAGTCGTAATCTGTTGGGGGGCAGGAGAAGTGTCGTATAATATTATGATTAAGTTTCACTATTCTTTGTGGGCCTGAGTTCTTGAGCTATGACCTTCGATAGTGTTGTGTAGCCTTTTGATTATTCCCTTCCTGAAAGAGGAAAGTCAGAGGTCAGATAAGCCTGTGGTCAAATTGTTTCACTGGGGGCAGGAGTTGGGAGCAGACTTTTGTTTTTGTTCCCAGGATAGAACCCTCTGGGCATATTTTCAGGTGACTACTATTTCCCTTCCCTCCCCTTCCCTCCCCTTCCCTTCCCTTCCCTTCCTTTCCCTTCTGCATGAAGTAATTTTTAGACCATCTTTAGATCTTTACCCTGAGACCCTAGGGCTCCTAGAGGTAAACTCTACAAAATCCTGCCCCCTCCTTTCCCCAGGGTTTTTACCTCTCCTACTAGTCCACACCCAGCCGCCAGGAATTCATCAATTACTAGTTTAGTGTTCCTACAAGTTGCTGGCTCCAGCAGCTTAGTGCCCGCAAGCTGATTTCAGCTGTGACTTTCTGCACTAGCCTGTCTCTCTCTCTGGGTGTCTCATGAGAGTTTGCCCTGCGATGTCGATTCTTTGATGGACCTAAGTAAAGCTTGCTTGTTTGTTCTTTCTTTCTTTCTTTCTTTCTTTCTTTCTTTCTTTCTTTCTTTCTTTCTTTCTTTCTTTCTTTCTTTCTTTCTTTCTTTCTCTCCTCTCTTTCTTTCTCTCTCTTCCTTTCTTTCCTTCTCTCTCTTTCTTTCTCTCTCTCTCTTTCTCTCTCTTCCTTTCTTTCTTTCTCTTTCTCTCTCTCTTTCTCTCTTTCTTTCTTTCTCTCTCTTTCTCTCTTTCTTTCTCTCTTTCTCTCTCTCTCTTTCTTTCTTTCTCTCTCTTTCTCTGTTTCTCTCTCTCTTTCTTTCTTTCTCTTTCTCTCTTTCTTTCTTTTCTTTCTTTTTATAGAAAGGTCTCCCTCTGTCACCTAGGCTGGAGTGCAGTTCACCGCAGCCTTGATCTCTGAGGCTCAAGCTCTTCTCCCGCTTCAGCCTCCCAAGTAGCTGGGACTGCAGATGTGTACCACCACACCTGGGCTATACTTTTTATTATTAGTTTTTGTAAAGATGGGATTTCACAATATTGTCCAGGCTGGTCTTAAACTCCTAGGCTCAAGCAATCTGCCTATCTCTGCCTCACCAAATGCTGGGATTACAGGCATGAACCACCACATCCATCTAAGTAAAGTTGTTGATTTTCAGTTTTCTCCATTTTTGTTTTCCTTGTGAGCTCAGGAGTGATAACCTCCAAGCTCTCTTTGTGTTGGAGATGAAGCCTGAAGTCTCTCAATATATTTTGAAAGGCAGCAAATGGAATGACGCCAGCCCTCTGCTAGGCAGAAAGAGAGAGAGGCTGAGGACTGGCCTGGGGTTGCTTGTTGGCGACGTGCCTTCTGCCATCCTTTCTTCTTGGCCTGACGGCAGAGTCAGGACAACCTGCCTGTGGACATAATTAGTAAATGTGTCATCTGCTGGCTGATTAGGATGTGGTGCTAAACCTTTCTCTAGGTATGATTCTGTCCCAGCGATTCCTCCGCCGGGGCCAGGCATCAGCCCTAACGAAAGGCTGCAGGACTTGTCCACACTGTGTCTGTCTGCGACCTAATGGGTGCGACGGGAGGCGGATGGATTCAGTAAGTCTCTCTCAGGTCCTCCAGATTGGATCCGCAGGTGAATAGCACGTGGGTACATCAGGAGCAAACTGGGCTGGCAGCAGTGAGGTGGATCCCAGCAGCCAACCTGTGAATGGTCCCATGCTCATCCCTCCCCTGGGCTCCTCCCCTCTCCCTGACCTGGTTCTGAGCAGCCCAGCCCCTCCCCTGCAGGGCTGCAGCCTCTGCCCAGGGATCCCTGCGGCTCACACCTTCCTACTCGCAATTCCTAAGCAGCAGCGAGGGACACCCTTAAAAAAAAAAGTTGGATGATGCTTCCCACATTCCCCCAGTAAATCCCAAGCCCCTTCCCCAGCCATGGAGGCACCACTCTCCTGGCTCTTCTAGGTGGCTGTCCTCCTTCCATGTGCTGACGCGTGGGAACACCCTGCTCCAACAGCAGGGCATCCTGCCTCTCACCTCTCCAGACACCGGCCTGGGCTGGCCTCTGTCTGAACAAACCCTGTGCTCCTCACTCCCTGATCTGTTTAGCTCTCTGCTCCCACTGCCTTCTGCAGAGAGCCCTTCCCTCCCGACCACGCTGGAGAAGGTGCCACCGTGCCCCTGGACCAGGCCTCTCCCTGCCTTTGCCCTGCTGCCTCACCCTGTCGGGACCACCTACCTGATCTGTGCACCCCGGGAGGCACTGCAATGTCAGGAGGGCACCAGCACAGCCTGGACCCGAGGGTGGACCCTCCTAAGGCTGGGCCCTGTGTGACCCCACAGGCCACGTGCCCCTGTGTGCCCCTGTGTGCCCCTCTGGACCTAGCACCGGACAGGATGATTGGAGAGGGTCCAAGGAGATACAGGGAGGTCAACTAGAGACTCCTACAGGAAGAAGTCGACCCGTTCTGTAGTTATGTTTACTTGTTTTCTCGTTTATTTTCTCTTTCCCCGCAGAAAATCAGTGTCTGCGCTGCCCTCCTCTGTGTCTCGGCACCTGCAGCAGTGTCTGGCCCAGGGCAGGCACTTCTGACGCATTTGTGGAGTCAGTGAAGGAAGCTGGGAAGCTCTGTCACTGGGCGTTGGAGCTGAAGGGAGGACAAGACCCTGAAGCTTGGAGGCTCCAGTGGAACTGGGAGGACTTGGGAGGCGGTAGGACCTCCTGCTCTCTGCAGGTATTTCCAGGCTCCCAGCCGCAGCTGTCTTGAGACCATGTCCCCGAGGAGGCGGGAGACGGAGGTTGAGATTCTGGGTGGGAGGAAGGAGAAGGGTAGGGAAGAATGTTAAACTAATAAAAACCCCTTTTACATTTGCGGCTGTAAAACTTTATAGAGATTTCTCAACACACGACAAGAATAATAACCAGGCTTTCTTTTCAGTAATTGCCAAAACCACAACACCCGTGAGGCCTTTTGCAAGCAGGATAATCCCTGGGCGCCTGGTCCCGGGCAGGGGGCCCAAGGAGAAGGAGCTTAGTGTCCAGGCCGGCCTAGGAATCCGGTGCCAGGGGACAAGGCCAGGCTGCCAGCCGGTACACAGCAACCTCCAGTGGCAGAAGGGAAATTTCTGTGCCAGTTCTAGAACTTTCTCTTTCCCTGGCTGGCGACCTGGGGGTGGATCCAAGATGATCTCATGCCTCATTGTGGATTCGATTCTGCTGCCCCACGGCTGTGGGAAGTTGGCAAGCCCCTCCCAGATCTGGGGCTAGGTCCTCGGAGTTGTTTAAGGAGGGAGGGTACTGCATCATTTAAGTCAGTGTAGTGAGCCCGCCTCTAACCGGGGGCTGGTGCCTGGACCCTGCCCTAGAGGAACCTGGAGGTTCATTCATAAGACTGAGGCACACAGCTCACTCTCTCCCGTGGGATGTGGCTGACAAGGACGCTTTCATGCTGAGGTCTGAAGCATCATTTCTCACAACCATCCACACAGAACCCGAGAGAAACTGACAGTGGGTTAGAAGCCTCTCCAGACAACCCACATTAGCCGCATGCCATGTGCACTAGCCTCTCCCACCTGCTTCTGCCTCCAGGTGTGCGGTGTGACCCGGGCCTCAGCTGCGACACCCTCTGTGTCCTCATCTCAGAGCCGACGGGTGGTGTCTCCAGGTCTGACCCAGGGGCTGCGTGCAGGGCAGCTGAAGGGGTGGAGTCCAGGAGGACCCGCAGGGTTCTGGCTTCCTGGATAGTTCTGGGAGGGCCCTGAGCTGCTGTGGGAGGAGGACTTTAGAGGAGTCTGCCTGGGAGGTGAGGGGCTGGCGGCAGGAGGTTGACTCCTGTTTGACTGGGCAGTCTGACGGGCAGTTGGGCGCCAGGGTCTGGAGTGCAGCGGGTGGACTTTGAGTCACAGTTACAGGAGAGCTGCAAGTGGTCAGGAGTGGCTGCAGCAGCCCAGTCAGTCTGGAGCCAGAGCTCCCCAGACTGCAGGCTGGGAGTGGGTGGGGACCAGTCCTGGATGGGGCCCTGGAGGAGGCTGGGCTAGAGGAGGCAGGGCAGGGCCAGACTAGAGGAAGATACGCCCTCCTATCCTCCTATGTCCCCGTTTTCCTCTCCCTCAGCCTCACAAATTAGATGGCTTTCTTAGACTACAGTCTCACTATGAAAGGGCACAGATTAAAGTGTCTTACCTTGCTCTTTCATCCCATTTCCATTTTCAGCTCCCAAAATGTCACAGGTTGTCTCTTTGCCTGGCTGCCTGGCTCGGGCAGGTAATAATCGGTGCCCTGATACTCAGGTGTGCGCACCAGAGGCCGGCTCAGCCTCCACACCCACCACAGTGCCCTCCCCGCCGGCAACCCGCTGCAGCTCCCAGAGGGCTGGGCTGCAACTTATAGGCTGGGGGCTTGGGTGAGTTGGGGGTCAGGGATCTCCACACTCCACGCCAGGCTCTGCTTCCAAGGCCCACAACACAGGCCAGGCCCTGACCCTCTGCCAGGGGTACATTGTGTGTCTGTGTGTGTTTGTGTACCCAGGTATATGAGTGTGGGGTATATGTGTGCATGCACATGTGTGAATACATGTGTGTATAGAGGTATGTGCCTAGTGTTAATGTGTGTTCATGTGTATGTGTGAGTGCATGTTTGTGTGTATGTATATATGTGTGAGTGTACATACGTCTGTGTGCATGTATTTGTGTGTGTCTGGGAGAGTACGTGTGCATATATGTGTGTGCCTGAATGTAGTGCACACATGTATATATTTATGTGTGTGTGTATGTGTGTATGACTATACGTGTATTTAATGTGTGTGTGTGTGTACATAGGTGTATGTGTATGCATGTGTGTACATGGTGCACACGTAAACATGTGTTTTCTTGCTGCACATCTCTGAGCGGCACAGGGCAGTTTCATCTGAAGGCAGTCTCCTCGCTGGCCAGCCTTCCCTGGGGAATCCTCACTCTAGCAGGACCATAGCCCCGTCAGCATCCCTGGCTTACAATGGCCGGGTTAGATTGGGTGGTGAACTTTGCTCACATCACAAAAGAGCTAGAGGATGGGGGATTCGAGCAATGGGCTCAGATTTCTCTGCCTGGATTTGTGGCTCTGTCCTCCTCTCCGTCCTGAACGGAGTCCCTGGGGTGGGTGTGTTGAGAGCCAACTACCCTGGTGATGGCTCTTCAGACCTGACGGGCCTGGCTGTGCCCTCACCTCAGCAGGGCACTGTACCTTATCTTCTCTCCAGCCTGCCTGGGCCAGGTGTCCCACCTGTCCAGAGGTCCAGCCCAGCTCCGGCTGTTACTGGGTGAGTTTATAAATGGCACCCCTGCCCCGCTCCACTGAGTGTAATTCGGAAACGGGGTCACCTCTGGGGAAACATTAGCTCGTTTCTAGCTCAAGAAGCGGATCTGTGCCCCAGCCTTCTAGTGTCTCCAGGACACTGATTGTGCTTGGCTGCACAGGCCTCCAGGCCGGCGAGACACCCAGCTGCCTCCACCAGCAGGCAGAGCCTTCACACCAGCTTGCCCCATTCCACAGAGCTCACCCGTTCACGTTTTCATGCGGTATTACATGAAAAGCACTTGTTGTTTTAATTACACAGAATTTATCAAAATGATTTTAATGTAAAATGGCTCATGCAAAAATTATGACAAAGTGAACTTGCCACGATTTGCTTACACCTTCCCCCAGCCCCATCGATGTGAGGTTGTTTTCTTGCCTCAGGTTCCAGAAAGACCCCCCTGGACCTAGCACTGGACAGGATGATTGGAGAGGGTCCAAGGAGAGGCAAGGAGGCCAACCAGAGGCTCCTACAGGAAGGAGGCCTGGGGCAGAGCACATCTAACGTCCACACCCCGTTACGCTTGCACTGTCATTATTTCTCCTCCTCCCAGAGACAAGGAACAACCCCAAGACCAAGACCAGCTGAGGTTTTGGTCTCATATTTCTTCAGTGAGCACTTCACACTGGGCTCAGCCCACAGGCGTCATCGGGTGAATGGATGTTAAGAACTGTGTGTGCAGGAAAAGGGGAGGCCAAGGACCATAAGCCTGAGGCCCTTCATTTGGAGAAGACTCAGCGAGGACCCGATCGGATACCAGATGTCGGCATGAGGTAAGAGAGAACCTATCCTCTACAGCAAAGCTAGCACCAAGGGGCAAAAGTAAGAGCAGGGCAGGTTTTGGTTCCAATAAGGAAGACCTTTTCATTAAGAGGCATTTCCACGGTTGATTCCACTGGAAATAGCTAATTGGAGCTGTGGTTGCCTTGTCACATTCTGGTTCCTGACACTATTTTCTGTTTCTGTTTGTTTGAGACAGGGTCTCACTCTGCCTTCCAGGCTGGAGTGCAGTGGTGTGATCACAGTTCACTGTAACCCCCTCCTCCAGGGCTCAAACAGTCTTCCCACCTCAGTCTCCCAAGTAGATGGGATTACAGGTGCATGCCACCTTGCCTGGCTAATTTTTTTTTTTTTTTTGGCATTTATTTTTATAGAGACAGGCTCTTCCTATGTTGCCCAAGCTGGTCTCCAACTCCTGGACTCAAGAGATCTACCTGCTTCAGCCTCCTAAAGTGCTGGGATTACAGGCATGCAAAAATAAGAGGCTAATCCTCACCTCTTATTTTTCTTCATATCCCAGGACACCTCTGACACATTTTGCATGTGCTTGTTTATGGACTTTTATCTTCCCTAATAAAGGTCATCTTTTTTTTCACTACTGAAACCTCAATCATGCTAACTCTGCTGCATACATTGAAAGGCCTCAAAAATGCATTCTGAATAAACAGATGGTTGGGTAAATGGATGGACGGATGAAGGATAGATGAATATGGTTGGATGGATGGATGGACTGATGGGTGGATGAACAGATAGGTGGAAGGATGAATGAATGGATAGATGGGTGGGTGGATGAATGGAAGGATGGATGGATGCATGGGTGGGTGGATGGATGGTTGGATGGATAGATATGATTGGTCTGGATAACCTCCAAGGTACCTTCCAGTGATACAATTTGTCTCCTTCCTGCATTTTCTGCCAGGCTTTCTGACTTTGGATGACTTGATGTGGCCACTTAGTCTTGCTTTGTCTCTGTTTCCCCATATCCAGCCTCTTGGTTCAATGCTTACTCCTTTTCACTAGTTGTCACCCTGAACAAGGGATCTTCCCTCCTTATTATGGTGCAATTGAGCAAAAGGGGGCTAATTGAGACCAGTGTTTGCCAACCTCCCCTCACATGGTAACAGGTGATTAAAACAATTATGGTCGGGTCTAAATACATTTGAGAAAACGGCACCTTAGATCCCACTCTCGAGGATTCACAATATTGATTAGTGTTTCCAAAGCTCTAAAATGTGGCCAATTATGTTGACCTGTAAACATAATTGGTTTACAGGTTTAAAGGATGATTCCCTAAATTAGTTGACGATGGGACCTTTGCGTTGTCAGTATTGAAAGGCATGACGTCATGAGCAACAGTTAAGACGGTGCTAGGCTAAAACCTGAGGTCCTTTCTCTATCAGAAGACGGCTCCCCTACCTCAGGCCTTCGTTTATAAAAGAAAGATAAAAATGCTGATTTCACCATGGAGACAAAGCAAGTAAGGGTGAATGTGTCAGGACTTTAGCATGATGTCTAGCGTATATGAAGAACTCAACAAATGGTACACAATTGATTATTAGTTTTCATTTTCATTGTGGTAGACAAAGTGTAGCATTTACAATTAGTGACACTTAGAACAAACACACTATTGTGCAACCAAGACCACTCTCTAATTCCGGGACATTCACAAAATCCCCAAAAGAAACCCCACGTCCACTAGCAATCATTCTCCATTCCCTCTCCTGCCAGCCACTACTAAGCTACTCTTGTCTGGGTAGATTTGTTACTCTGGACTTTTCATATCAATGGGATCATGTGATAAATCGTCTTTTGTGTCTGGCGACTTTCACTCAGCATCACGTTTTCTAGATTCATCTGGGTTGCAGCAGGGTACCAGTACTTTCTTCCTTGATGTGGCTGAAGAACGGTCTGTTGTATAGATGGACCACACATTGTTTTTCCAGCCACCGGCTGATGGACAGCTGGGCTGTTTCCTCCCACTGGCTATTAGGAATAATGCTGCGATGAATATTTATGCACAAAGTTTTGTTTAGTTATCATTTCCATATCACATGGATCGTGCGTTCAGTGGAGGATATAGAGCCTTTTATCCCAGACCTACTAGCTGCCTTCCTGGCTCCAAAGCCATTCAATTCTGCACCGTAGCTGCAGATTTTTCACACACAAGGCATAAAATGGCCTCAAACCCAGAGACACATCCAGAAGTGGCAGTGGGGCTGTGATCCCTCTTTGGGTGTGACCTGCGACGTGCAGGTGGATTTCCCACCCTCCCCATTTCCTGCTGTCTGGGTTCCCATTTGTCCTTGCTTCATGTTTGCCAGAGAACAAGGTTGAAGCAGAGACTCATTGCAGGACTTTGCAGAGGAGACCTGAGGAGACACTCCATCATCCGCTGCGGCAGATGAAAAGGAGCTAATTTCCTTCTTGTGTTCTAATAAGGCATCAGGTTCACAATATCTCTCCTATTTGTCCAGGAGAACGACAGTGCTGTGTGCCCCCTCCTTCATACAGCATCCAGTCCACTTTGTCGGAGCCTGCAAGGGCCTCATTTTCCTTACCCACACACCCGTGCTGATAAAATATTCATAGGCAGTCACTCCCTGCCAGCAGCAGACTCCAATAGCACTGCGTGGAGTAGAAAGAGGCACTACCAAATACATAAACATCACATGGTTACAACATAAATAAAAAACCACTGAGGTGCAGAAAATCAAGACCAGAATTTGTCTTTCAAACTGCTTAAAGCGATCCGCCGTAAACACCACCACCCGATAGTTTAAATGGGTTGGGATCCTCTTAAAGAAGTTGCCTCGTTTTTTCCCATAACATCTGCAATTAAGACAACATCTAGCATCCAGAGCATAAGTCCCCACCTCACTCAAGTCCTAAGGTCTTAAAAAATGCAGGAACACATCAATCATTTTTGGTGAACATGATAGGTAATCGGAGTTCTCAGAGGCTGGAGAAGACCACGCTCTTGTTTCAGGTAGAAACCGTGTCCAGAAATGTGGTCCCACGCTCCAGGTAGAAGGGTTACTTCTTACTGAACAGATATCTAGAGAGGTTCAGTCCATTGGCTTGAGGACTTAGAGGCCTCTCCCTGGCAGCCGCTCAGCTCCCACAGACCTTCCTGCTCCTCTGCCTTATCAATCCCCACCCCTCAAAAGTCTGGAGTTAACTTCGACCAAGATGGCACCTCCACAATTTAACACTTCCGTTCCCCTATGTGCCACCTGTGGCAGACCTGACTAATCCATCTCTGCACTCCTTCCCTTGGAGCCTGGACTAGGGAACCTCACATTCATTCAGTAAAGAGCTCCTGGCCGGGCGCGGTGGCTCAAGCCTGTAATCCCAGCACTTTGGGAGGCCGAGATGGGCGGATCACGAGGTCAGGAGATCGAGACCATCCTGGCTAACACGGTGAAACCCCGTCTCTACTAAAAATACAAAAACTAGCCGGGCGAGGTGGCGGGCGCCTGTAGTCCCAGCTACTCGGGAGGCTGAGGCAGGAGAATGGCGTAAACCCAGGAGGCGGAGCTTGCAGTGAGCTGAGATCCGGCCACTGCACTCCAGTCCGGGCAACAGAGCGAGACTCCGCCTCAAAAAAAAAAAAAAAAAAAAAAAAAAAAAA
>NC_045452.1:30201410-30203705 GCF_002776525.5 Piliocolobus tephrosceles | reverse complement strand
GGGGGCGAAACCCGGGGGGGGGGGCTGGCGGGAGGGGGAGACCCGGCCCCGCCACCCCAGCCGGGAAAAAGGGGGCACCCCCCCAAAAAAAAAAAAAAAAAAAAAAAAAAAAAGAGCTCCTGAGCTTGGCATGGGGCAGGCACTGGGCTTGACACCCCAGGTGTGCAGCAACAAACAAGGCAGCATCTCAGCGTTGGGGCAGCTTGTGGTTCAGTGGGAGGGGGCCCGTTGTGGTTGGGAAATGATAGCAAATGTGAGGACGTGAAGGCAAGACCCATCAACTCGGCTGAGAGGAGAGAGGATGCATCTGCTTTGGGCATGTTTAAACTGGGTTTTTAAGGATGAATAGGAGTTCATCAGGCAGCAGGTCTAGCATTGCTGTAGACTAAACATTTGTGTCCCCTCAAAATTTACATTTTGTAACCTCTCATGTAATGGTATTAAGAGGTGGGAACTTTGGGAGGTGATTGGGTCATGAAGGTGGAATACCATGGATGGGTTAGTATCCTCATAAAAACGGCCCCCAGAGAGTTTCCTCATTCCTCCCACCACGTGAGGACACAGTGAGAAGGTGCCATGTAGGAATCAAGATGCTGGTCCTCACCAGACACCAAATCTCCGGGTGCCTTGACCTTGGACTTCCAGCCTCCAGAGCTGTGAGCAATAAATTTCTGTTGTTTGTAACCCCACCCACCCTCCTGTAGTTTTGTTAGAACAGTCCAAGACAATCATCTTCCAAGGCTCGGAGGCAGAGCAGGCAGGAGGTTTGGTGCCTTGCCTGTGGTTCACGATGGCTGGAGGCAGGAGTGTCTGGAGGGGTGAGTGTGAGGAACGGAGTTCCGGAGATGGACATGGCACTGATAGTGAAGGGGTGAGGAGAGAAAATCGTCGTGAGCTTTTAGGCAGGAAGTGACACGGCCAGATTTATGTTTTAGAAAAGATCACTTGGTAGATGCATGTGGCTTCTCTAGCGTAAGACATGAGTGGTGGGACTTCAGGTATCAGTGACCAAGGAGTTGGGTGAGGATGGGGGATCCTGGACTCCCGCCTGTGGAGCCCCCTCCACATTCAAGGCCAACAGCGAAGCCTTTGAGCCCAAGACATCCCTTGGATCCGATTTCTGGAAATCTATTACTGACCATGTGGGCCAAATATTCAACACCATCCTCCCGGGATCTCCATGGGCAAGGCTGTGGGCTGTGATTGGGCTTGAAGAAGCCCACCTGGCCCAGGGCCCACCGGCAAGCCTCGCCACTCAGAGAGAGTGAGAGTCAGGGGGACCCTGGCTGCACCTGTTCTGGCTTCTGCTCTTCTTCACCATCTGTGGTCCTTGGGCCTCTGTTTGCTGGGATTTCTTCAGTGGAAAGTGAGAGAAAGGCCACTTAAAGAGAAAAGCAGGTTAAACCAGGAGGGGATTCATAACCTTCTACAAACCCTGGAGAGGCAGAGCCAGTCTCAGGGCGGAGTGGGTCCAGGGCTGCTTCTCCTTCTGTCTGCCCCCTCCCCTCTCTCCCCTCTCCCTTTGCCCCTTGCCTGTCCCTCCTCCTCCTCCCGTGTCTCCTCACCCTCCCACTCCTACTCCTCCCCTCTCCCCTCTCCCCTGTCTCCTCTCTCCTTTCCCACCTCAGCCCCTGTGTGTGGAGTCCATCGTTCTCCCCTGAGATCTGAGGTTAGCAGAGCTTCTCCAGGCTGGAGGGCAGGTGGTGAGCACGCAGGAGCCTTCCCCTCCATGCTCATGGCCAGAAAAGAGGAACAGCACTCTTCGAAATGCAGTTTGGCAGAGCGCTGAGGAGGCAAGCTGGTGGCCAGGCTAGGAGCTGGACTCACCCATGGGACCTTACGACCTCGGGTGCGGTGTCAGATGTGCCTTGTTGGGACAATTTGCAGAGAGTCACTTCAGTGAGTCTCTTATCAAAATGAGTGATTGTGCCCCTGTGTGTCTCTGTGTGTAGCATATGTGTGTGATGTGTGCATAGTCTGTGTATGTCATGTATGTGGTTGTATGTGGTCAGTGGTGTGTGTGACGTGTGTGTATTGTGTGTTGTGTATAAGATGGAGTAGGGTATGGTGTGTGTGGTGATGTGTTTGTGTTGTGTGTGTATGGTGTTTGAGATGTGCGGCTGC
The DNA here is from genome assembly GCF_002776525.5 of Piliocolobus tephrosceles. Classification (NCBI taxonomy): domain Eukaryota; kingdom Metazoa; phylum Chordata; class Mammalia; order Primates; family Cercopithecidae; genus Piliocolobus; species Piliocolobus tephrosceles. The sequence goes on along the minus strand of NC_045452.1, from coordinate 30,201,581 downwards.
ATATGTGTTTGGTGTGGTGTGTGTGCATGGTGTGTGTGTAGTGTTTGTGATGTGTGTGGTGTGTATGTATGGGTGCGATGTGTACAGTGTGTGTGGGGGGTTGTTTGTGATGTGTGTGATACATATGTATGGGTGTGTTTTGTGTGTGCATGGTGCTTGAGAGGTGTGTGC
>NC_045452.1:30181776-30201400 GCF_002776525.5 Piliocolobus tephrosceles | reverse complement strand
CACACTGGGGGCATGGCATGGCAGGTGTGATGCCCGTCGTGGCCAGAGCTGGGGACTGGGCCTCCCTCCTGCCCATTCTGTGTCGGTGGCCGAGGCATGAGTCACACAAGCTGAACGGTGGGTGGGACCTTGGCGGAAGTGACTGTGCGGGGAAGGCACAGGTCACGGTTCGGTCCGGGTCCAGCAGGCCGTGAGGTTTCAGGCAGGCACGGGCCTCCCGCATACTGACTCCGGTGGGGCACGGAGGCTGCTCCTGGTGAGACGTCCACAGCTCTTCTGGCTCGTGTGCAGCCACGCTCGTCCTGTCATCAGATAATAAGAGGAGAGGGTGAAAAGGCTTCAATTATTTCATTTTCGTTTTTCTCCAATTTGTAAAACCGTGCCCGCTGAGAGCACATTGCCTCCGGGCTCGTGTACAAAATTGGAAAACATTCAATTAAAAATCACAAAGCTGCCTTTCTAGGGGATGGGGCTGGCTCGGTTGCCCCAGGCTGTCCGGGGGGCCAGAGGCGAATCAGGCTCCGCAGGGCCAGCCCAGCTGCTCTGGACCCCAATGGCCAATGTGCAAGGGAAGCTCAGCCTGTGAGGTGAGGCGACGACCTTGGGGTGGTGTAAAAGGGAGGCTCAGTCCCGGTTTGTGAAAAGAGTCAAGTGAGGTTTGCCGAGAGTGGGACGAAAGTTCTGGGTGGAGTGGGCCTGGGCCAGGGAGCCCTCCTCGGGAAGTCCTCCAGCTGTTTCCCAACTCTTGGCTGACTCAGGGCAGTGAGGCCAGCGCGGGGTTCTCCGGATGAGCAGGTGTCCAGGTAGATAAACAACTGTGGTTTGTACTCTTGCAGCCTTTATTTCTTGTCTTTTCTTTTTTCTATTCTTTTGTTTCTTCCTTTCCTTTCTTCTTTCTTCCTTCCTTCATTCTTTCTTTCTCTCTCTTTCTTCCTCTTTCTCTTTCTCCTTCCTTCTTTTGTTCTTTCTTTCTCTCTCTCTTCCTCTCTTTCTCTCTTTCTCCTTCCTTCCTTCCTTCTCTCTCTTTCTTCCTCTCTTTCTCTTTCTCTTTCTTCTTCCTCCCTCCCTTCCTCCTTTCTTTCTCTCTCTCTTCCTCTCTCCTTCCTTCCTTCCTTCCTTCCTTCCTTCCTTCCTTCCTCCTTCCTTCCTTCCTCCTTCCTTCCTTCCTTCCTTCCTCCTTCCTTCCTTCCTTCCTCCTTCCTTCCTTTCCTTTCCTTTCCTTTCCTTTCCTTTCCTTTCCTTTCCTTTCCTTTCCTTTCCTTTCCTTTCCTTTCCTTTCCTTTCCTTTCCTTTCCTTTCTTCTCTCCCTTCTTCAGAGACAGGGTCTCAATCTGTCGCCCAGGCTGAAGTGTGGTGCTACGACCAGGGATCACTGCAGCCTTGACCTCCTGGACCCAAGTGATCCTCCCACGTCAGCCTCCCAAAATGTTGAGATTACAGGCATGAGCCAACGCTCCTTTATTTCTTATCTAAGAATTTCTCTTTTTCAACTGAGGGATCCCCTTCATGTGGGGCTTGGTCCTCATCATGGGCTGAAGGGCGTTTCCACAAACATGACGAATGTGACCTTGTTGAGCAGCTGGATCACTGCAGATGTGTTGGTTCAATGAGTTCATTATTGGAGCCGGGTCAGGCCCTACTCTGATGAGGCCCTTATGGAAAGGGGACATTTGGACACAGAAATGGACACACACACACAGAGAAGGCCCAGGGAGGAGACAGGCTGAGGTCTGGGGGGTGCATCTACCAGCTGAATAATGACTGAAACCACCAGGATGCCCAGACGGGGACAGATTCCCCCTCAGCCTCACAGAAGGAACTGACCCTGCTCACAGCTTGGACTGGGACAGATTCCCCCCCGACCACCCAGCCTCACAGAAGGAACTGATCCTGCTCACGCCTTGATCTTGGACTTCAGGTCTCCAGAATCGTGAGACAATAGACTTCGGTTTCAGACAGCCAGTCTGCGGGACTTTGTCATGGCAGCCCTAGGAACAGGGAAAAGCAGACCCCTTCCGCATGCCAGGCGCCCTGTGCATGAGCAGACGTGTGCACTGGGCGGCCTGACTGTAACACAGGAATTAACCAATCTGCAGATGAGAAAATAGGCTCCTGGGTATGGAGCCTGGAAACAGGACTTGAAGGTGGAGAAAGGAGTGTAACATGATTTCAGGCCCTGGAGCTGATGGTTTTTGATCCTTCCCTCTCTAAAGCTGAAGCTACTGCTTGTGGGTGGGGGACCTGGATCTTGGAGGCGGGCACTGGAGGGGATCCATAAGCCTGGAGCTGGCGCGACTGGGTGGGGGTTTATTTATGTTTGCTTGTTTCCAAACTCCAGAGTCGCCGAGGCATGCTTTACACACAGCAGCATTCACCTTTCATACACTTCTGTGGGTTTTGGAAAACAGTTCATGGTCATGTAACTGACAAGGCACTGGAGATACAGAACGGTTCTCTCACCCACAAAGTTCCCTGAAACCCCTGGGTAGTCAGTCCCTTATCCAAACCCCAGCCTGTGGCCACCCTGACCTGTTTTTGTCCCTGTAGTTTTGTATTTTCTGAAATGTCGTAGGAAGGAATCGCGTAGTGCATAGGCTTTTAAATCTGGCTTTTTTCACATGCAATGTGCTCTGAGATTCTTCTGTTTCATTGCATGTGTCAAGAGCTTGCTCCTTTTTTATGACTGGGAAGTACTCCATTGCGTGGAACTTATTTTGAGTTCGTTTTCTTGTGTGATGTGAGGTGAGGGTCTAAGATATTTCTCTTTTTTTGCCTATGGATACTTCATTGTTCCAGCACCACTTGGAGGCTGAGGCGGGCAGATCACCTGAGGTCAGGAGTCTGAGACCAGCCTGACCAACATGCCGAAACACTATCTCTACTAAATATACAAAAATTAGCCGAGTATGGTGGTGCATGCCTATAATCCCAGCTGCCCGGGAGGCTGAGGCAGGAGAATGGCTTGAATTTAATCACTGATTAAATTGCATTGGCATTAAAAAGTATGACTTTATCTTTAGACTCTCAGTCCTACTCCGTTGACCTGTATGTCTATCTCTGCTGCAATACTTCCATGTCTGACCAGGCACGGTGGGTCACACCTGTAATCCCAGCACTCTGGGAGGTGGAGGCGAGCAGATCACCTGAGGTCAGGAGTTCAAGACCAGCCTGGAAAATCTGGTGAAACCCCATCTCTACTAAAAATGCAAAAAAATTTAGCCAGCATGGTGGTGTGCACATGTAATCCCAGCTACTCGGGAGGCTGAGGCAGGAGAATCACTTGAACCCAGGAGGCGGAGGCTGCAGTGAGCTGAGATGGTGCCACTGCACTCCAGCCTGGGAGACAGAGCAAGACTCCATCTCAAAAGAAACAAACAAACAAACAAACACAAAAGGCAAACAAACAAAAAATTAACCTGTCTTAATTAGTGAGCATTATCATAGGTTTCAAAACTTGGTGATGCAAATTCTCCAATTGTGATCTTTTCAACCCAGAGAGGACATCACCTTAGGGAGTGGCCCGGCAGTCTCCCTGGACCTCCTGCCTGTGGTCCTAGAAGGTTACTCTCAACCCCTTGCTCCTTAGAGTACCCTTGGATGGTCACGGGTAGCAAGTGTGACTTCTGTTTCTAGAGGCTTAGAAGGATCCAGAACAGCATTTTGATCCAAGCATGTGCCTTCCTCTGAGAATTTACTGCCTATTCTATTTGCCATCTCAAATGATGCTTAACTCATCCATGTAAATCACTAGAAACTACGGAATGGGCCTGTGTGCTACAAATTATATAATGTCAACACCTTACACGCATGCCAGGTTAGAATGCTTACGAAACATCGCCCACCATGGAAGATGTAGGAGAAAATTTAAGTCTAGATATTTAATAGCTTTCTAAAGTTAAGCCCAAAATTTGCAAGTTCAAGTCCAAAGAAATGAAAAGTTCAAATCAGTTCTCTTTGCGACTTTAATTTTGCACAGAAGAGTCTCTCTCCATGTTTGAGCAGAGTCTAGCTTGCTTCCGCCTTTTTACCCCCTCGGGCTGTCCCTGAAGGCTGTTCAAGATCCTTTGATCTCCATTAATCCTAGCCATGCCTGTCCTGTGCTTCTATTTTTAAGTGACCAGTGCCAGCCCCACACCCACAGAATGTAGGAAGCGCCAAGCAAGTCACCCGCTCTAGAGAAGTTCCTTCAAACACATCGAGGCTCCTGGTATTTGGTGTTGGAGTCCATCGAGGGCTGTGTTTTTGTGGTCAAAATGGCTCACTGGTGCATGAGAGCAAGAGGGTAGCTTGAGAACATAGGAGGGAAAAACATGCTGGTTCCAGGTGTCCCGGGTCCGTGGCCTCTGGAATAAATCTACCTATAGAAAAGTAACGAGAACAGCATGGCCGTTACCCTGTCCAGGGAGAGGGCAGAATCCATTTGGGTGAAAGTCTGCCGTGTGATCTCAGTCTCCACTTGCTTGAGGAGTCTTCCTTTTCCGTCCCACCAATTAAATGTATATTTGCCATTTTCCCACTGAGCGTGAGCTCCTGGCCGTGAATATCCTCCTCCTTCTTCATGGCCAGGTGTTTGCTGTGCTGCGGGCGCAGGTGCGTGGAGCGCAGACCCTCACCCCCGCCTTTCCCTGGGGAGGGCCTGCTGCACCAGATCCCACCCCGGCAATGGACAGGCCACGTGTCCTTGGGGACAGGCCGAAGGTCAGCTACCGTGGGACTCTGGTGGCAGCCTCCTCGTGAGAACACAAGGGTTCCTGCAACACAGACTCTGACATGGAGCCCCCGAGCCCAGCCCTATGAAGCTCTGAGAAGCCCCCTCCCCCGAGACACCCTGTTCTAGGAGAGGGATGGCAGGAATCCCCCTGAGCCTCCTTCCTCTGTTCCAGCCCTCCCACCAGCGCCTGCTTTTGCAGAAGAGTCAGACAGGGAAGGCTTCTGCATCCCTTTTCTTTACTACATTTGATGCAAGTATTTGGTCCAGGCAGGGAGTAGGGTCCTGTTCTGAGGACCCATGGAAAATCAGGCAGCACTTCTGTCTGAGACTCTGCAGGTGCCCCTCACTGAGGGACAGGCAGGGGCGGCTCACTGAGAGCCCCAGGTGCTCTGTGTAGATTTCTTCAGATCAATAGGCATGGAACCAGAAAGCAGACAGCGTGCCTGCTCCCTGTGCTGTGCGACCAGACATACCCTCTGTACGCCAAAGGCCGAAAGACTTTCAACAGAGCGTTTATGCTGGGTCTGAGATGCCGAGGGGACAGTTACCCATTCTTTCAACAGATGTTAACTGAGAGAGTAACAAGGACAGCAGCAGCACCGCAGATGAGGATGCCCAGCACTGCACTGTCTCAGCACTGTGTGCCGGGCGACAGGCTCCTTCAAGCTCTTCGAGGGAACTGCACACCGAGAAGCATCTGGACGGTGGTCTGGGATGAAGCAGCAACTGGGTTGTTTGGGAACCTTGCTCCATGCAGACCTCATGCAGGACTCTTCACAGATCGTCCCCAAAGCTGCAGATTTTGAGATGGGGAAGACTGTCAGGATTCCTCCCCCATTCCCACCCAGAAGACCTCTGACTATTTGTGAATGATTTATAAATAACCAGGGGGAGCCTTGTCACAGACACGTTCCCCCGTGCTTGGCTCTGCCCAGGGCTGCGGCTGCCATCTCCCAAGGTGGCACAAACAAACAATTATCACAGTATTAACAGACAGTGCATTCAAAATTGCTTGTCAGACTTGGGAATATCACTTCTCTCTTTTGCAAGAAGGTCATTTCAGTCTGCGCTGCAATTGGATTCTGCTTTGGTCTGTGGCATTATTGAGATGTAATAAGGTTAGTAATGATTGCTGAAAACACTTGTCACTGAGTTTTTTGAAAGGAGGACTCTGCCTTTGGGGGAAAGTACAAAGAGGGTGACATGCGCATGATAGATTCGCACACAGAGCTGGCTGAGGGCTTGGGGTTGAGGAGCAGAACTGGCCGGGGAGACTTTCTGTGTCCACGGCTTCCAGAAGCACCCACTTGTTGCTTGCAGGGATACTCACCTCATTCTTGGTGATGCATTTTGTGCTTATCAGGGCGCCTGGCCTGAGAATCGAGAGGCTAGGTGGGATCCCCATGCAATGGGGAGAATGTTGACTTTTCAAGGCAGTCAGGCATAGACAGAAATCTCAGCTTCTTGCCTTGCTAAGTGTGTGGTCTTGGACCTCAGTTTCACATTTGTCTGTGGGATAACCCATCGTGCCCCTGGATTCTTGTATACCACATTTAAGGAGACAAGGTCCATAAACCATGAGAAGTCACAGCTGCTGAGGGGTGGGTCTCCCCTCGCCCTGTGGCCACTCCCAGCATGCCTGTCCGTGATCTGTGGACCCCAGCTAGGCCACCTTCCGCCCGGCATCTGCGTCTCCATTCAGAACACACGTGTGTTCACCTCAGCCCTGAGGACTTCGGAGGTATAGTCGGACTCCAAAATCATAAGGCATCCAAAGGCCTCTAAGGGGCTGATAGAAGGTTTAAAAATCCTCATTTTTTCAAAAATGATAATAACTTGCTCATTTAGAATTAAATTCTGGCCAGGCGCAGTGGTTCACATCTGTAATCCCAGCACTTTGGGAGGCCAAGGTGGGAGGATCACCTGATATCAGGAGTTTGAGACCAGCCTGGCCAACATGGTGAAACCCCGACTCTACTAAAAATACAAAAATTACTCCGGCGTGGTGGCAGGCGCCTATAATCCCAGCTACTTGGGAGGCTGAGGCCGGAGAATCCCTTGAACCTGGGAAGCGGAGGTTGCAGTGAGCTGAGATCGCGCCATTGCACTCCAGCCTGGGCAGCAAGAATGAAACTCTGTCTCAGGAAAGAAAAGAAAAGAAAAAAAAAAGAATTAAATTCTATATCCAGAAGATGGAAGCCGGAGTCTTGACTCTGCTACCTTCTCATTTAAATTCTTTTAAACCGTTATATGTTTAGGTACAAAAATAGTTAACTAGTTGGCAATTTTACACGGTTTAGCTTCACAGCCCTGCGGCTTCAGGGAAATCACCTAACTTTTGTAAGTCCCAGCCCGTTCGTCCGCTTGATAGCTGTCGCAGGGTCACCTCCCTAGATGGTGGTGGACACCACACAGGGCACACCCCAGGCCTGGCCAGCCGGGCAAGCATGCGTTGCACCGGGGCCTTCAGGCAACACATGGGCCGTGCAGGAGACGCGTCCTTCCGCGGAGCTCCCTGTGCCAGGTCAACACTGTACACAGGCTACGCCACGCTTTGTTTGAAACATACCATAAAAAGGAGGGGCCCTGGATTCCACCTGCGACTGCCTCCCTCCCACCTGTCCCGTGGGGTGTGGATGTGGCTGGAGCCACAGGCCCGGACCCAGGAGGAGGAGTCTGGTTTTTCCTGCAGAGACGGCCTCGCTCCTGCTCGCCCAGATGTGGTAGCAGGAGGCACCCAAGGCTGTGAGAGACGAAGGAAGGACACATCTGAGGCGGTTTCCACCAGCCACACCCTGCTGTGAAGTCTGGGGCGGTTTCTGCCAGCCGGACCCCGCTGTGAACAGGAGCCCGGAGGCCACACGTCCTCAGAGCAGAGCAGCAGGGGCGTGCACACCCAAGCTCGCAGAACCGGGTTCTTGCGTGTTTCTGTCGTGTGTATGGTTATGGTGTATTTGTGTTTGCGTGGTGTGTGCTGTGAGCGCATGCCCGTGTCTAACAGTGAGGTCACCCTGTGCTCTCTCAGTGCATCATCCTGGGTCCTGCCACCACAGCTGCCAGTCAGAGGCGAAGTCCCTTTTGGGGTGCCTTGGAGGCAGGTGCTCCCGCTCCTGTTTTAGACTGAAGCCTGGCACCGGCCTCCTTTCCTGTTCAGTGTCAGCCTTTCTGCTCAGCCCAGGGCTCTGCTGTGGAGGTTGTTGGTGTTCTCACCTGGCCGTGCCATGGCGCACATCCGATCTCGCTCCCGTAGGCTGGATCAGCATCCAGTACATAGCATCTTCTGGGTCAGCCATTAGATCTTCATCTATTTAATTTTCTGTTTATACAAAAATATTTATTAAGCAAAATTGCTGACAATATTAATAAGAATCTTTTCATGGCAGGCGTGGGCCCCATTTAGACATCTCTGCCTTTGGGCATAATTGTTTAATTGGGTTGAGTTCACCCAATTGCCCACTTAACTTCCTCTGCACATAGGAAATATTTTGGGTTGGATGGCTGATTTTATTTGTCCTAAAATTACTTATCCTGGTGTTAGAACATTCTAGGGTTTAATGAATAATCAAGTGTTCCTTATTTCCCCACATTTTATGACAATACTCAAACATACTTCAGGGTTTCACAAATATGAAGGTCTGCTATTATTACAAGCATTTCAGTTATAGCAACAATTACCCATTTATTACATTATGATATTGGAGCAGGCATCTCCCTCCCCATGTCAGAATCCTGATCAGGCCACTGCTCTGTGTAGCCCTGGGCTTGCCTTGCCTTCGGCTCCGAGGCCACATGTCCTCCTGCACCTGCTCTCAGCTTTTGGGTGGAGAGCGTGACTGATTTTAGTCTCCCTCAGAAGGGCCAGACAAAGGCATCCTTGGAGGAAGAGGCGCCTTTGCGCTCATTCTGCCTGCAAAGGTTGCACGGGTGTGACTCCCGTTTCTACAGGAGGATGTCCTGCTTCCTGGTGCAGATGGTGCCTTTACCTCCCATTTCTGTTCTGATGCTGCCCCCTCAGCCACAGTGGACCCCCGGCCCTTGTGCAGCACAATCATCCAGTGTCTGGGAGGGAGGCGGTCCTCCAGATGGGTTTACTGTCCCTTCAAGGAGCGCCTTTATGAGCTGCAGTGTAAAGGAAAAGATGCAATAGTATCTTGATCTGTTCTTAGGATTGAATCCGCAGTGAAAGTAGAGGTCTGCTGGGAGCATCATGCTCCATCGGGGTGGGTGGGAGAGGCTGAGCAGAGCACTGATGTCTCACCTGAGCTGTCAATAAAGAGGCAGAATGCATGGAGTTGTGGGTGAAGTGTAAAAGCTGCAGCTATGAGTAGCCTCAGGAGGATGCACCCTCCACACTCCAGGGTGGGACCATATGGCCTGACGGGCCTGCAATGCTTCAGCCATCCCCTCTGTTCCCTCGAGCTGCCCCCATGAGGGAATCTCACACTGTCCTCTGCAGTGAGTATAGGCATCAAACACCTTCCTGAAGGCCCGTCCTGTGCCCCAGCTGATGCCCCTGAAGCTCTTCCCTCACTCCAAGCTGCATGGCCCAGGAGACCCCCAAGTCACCCTGTCCCAGCACAGCTATGGGGTTGTAATCGCCCTCCCAAAATGTAACTCCCCCCAAACTGCCCCATGTGAGCCAAGGGCAGGGGAGTGTTCTTGGTGTGCCCATCTCACCAGGACCCAGCACAGCCTTGGGGGCTGAGTGGGAGCAGGAGAGTTCCTGAGTTAATGATTCTGTCTTGGTTTATGCTGCCAGAATAGCCAAGAGCAGGGTGTCAGGGAGCCCAGGAAGCTCTGGCTGGTATCTTAGCAAGGCCCTGCTTCCACGGACATCAAGTTTTCCTGGGTGGTTGATGGTGACTGATGGCACCTGCCCTGATGGAGGCTCTTTGTGGAACTCAAGTCACTGTGTACTGTGTGAGCTCAGTACAAGGTGCCGCCATTGCTTGATATTGTATTGGTGGTTTAGACCATAAAACCAATCAACATCAGCCTTTCACTTATGTGGGATGTCGTAGGGCTGTCGGTCCAAGGCCCGGGACCATGCTGCCACCTGCCATGGGGAGGGCTGCTCTCACTCACAGCACTGCTGGCCTCACTCCAAGGATGAATGTGCTCTGGCCTTTGTGCAGCCTTCCCTGACAGCGGGCTGGGGTGGGGTGTCCTTCCAGCCTGGAAGTCGTGCTGCCCGAGACAGCTCAGCAAGGGCCCGGAAGGACACAGCCCCCCCTCGGTGTACAGGAAGGGTTGGAATCTCAGCCCCTCCACAGTGGAGCTGTGGGGTCCTGAGGCCACTCAGGAGGTCTCAATGGAACAAAACCAACAGGTACTGAAGGAGTGAGGGTGTGGCTGCCCTGATGTGTTTGTGTGGAGCCTCTCACATTTTAGGCAATCACTACCTGTTATGTGTCCATCTCCATTTGAAAAATCTGCATCCTGTGTTAGATGTAGAGGCTGAAATGCCCAGGATGGGTAATGCCAGGCCCTCTAGCAAATCTCTCGGACCCCCTCTCCCAGCCCCATGCTGGGAAAATGCCACCATCCATCCTCCAAGAGCATGATGTGGCTGTGTCTGCATTTACCCTCACACCTGATGCCTGAAACATGATAACCATGGCAATAGCTGCACGTATGCATTTGTTCCATCCACACGCTTACAGGAAATCTTCACAGCAGCCACTTCAGCCTGAGACCACGAACAGCTCTGTTTCATAGGCAAGGAAACAGAGGTCCAAGAAGTAGAAGTGACACAGCCAGGGAGTGACAAGGACAGCCTTGAATCCAGCTCTGGTATGAGCTCACATTCACAGTTCTCGGCAGCTAGAACCACCCAAGAGCTTGGTTAAATCCTCAATGCTCACAATCCTGGGTTGCCCCAGGGGCTCCCAAGCAAGTGCAGCCAAAAGATTGGGCGTGAAGATGGCTGAAGACCCCTGGGCTGGCCATCCAAGGTGGCTCCTCATGCGGCTGGGGTTGGATGCCGTCAGCTGGGAACTCAGCTGGAGCAGTAGCTTCACATGGTCACTGAGGCTCTGTAGCCAAGCCTTCTTCTGCTGGAGCAGCTGAGGTCCTCCGGGGGCATCCCAAGAGACCCAGCCACAGGATCCCCAGAAGGTACCTTCCTCTCCACCTTGTTGGTCAGCTGAGCCATTAAGGCCAACCCAGCTTCAAGGAGAGGGAATGGTGATAATGGTAATGATGGTGATGATGAGGAGGATGGTGATGGTAATGATGGTGATGATGATGACGGTGATGAAGATGAAGAGGAGGTTGGCGATGGTGATGATGATAATGGTGATGGTAATGATGGTAATGATGATGAGGAGGAGGATGGCGATGGTGGTGATAAAGATGATGATGATGAAGAGGTTGGTGATGGTGATGATGATAATGGTGATGGTAATGATGGTAATGATGATGAGGAGGAGGATGGCGATGGTGGTGATAAAGATGATGATGATGAAGAGTTTGGTGATGATGATGATAATGGTAATAGTAATGATGGTAATGATGATAATGAGGAGGAGGATGGTGATGAAGATGATGAGGAGGAGGTTGATGATGATGATGATGGTGAAGAGGAGGAGAATGAAGATGATGATGATGATGACGACAGCTGGATTTTACTGATGCCTAAGGAAGGTGCTAATATTCTAAGTGCAACACCTGTATTAACTGGCTTCATTCTCACAACACTGCCGTGAGATGGGTGTTATCACCGCCTTTCTCACATGCCACCCAGCACTAAGCAGATTGTCCTGCATACAGTACTGACAAACTGCAGGTTTGAGGTTATATTGCACCGAATTCTCATGTGAAGAGGGTCTCACCTTAATTCAGGTTGCCTCTCTCTACATTACTGGGTCTGAAAACATTTCTGAAAATGCAGACAAGGTGAGAAGATGCAGAAATTGCCAAGTATTTCTGATGGGCTGAAGAAGCTCTTGGTCAAATAGTTTGAAACTTTACCATTGCTGGCACACACTAGGTTCACTGCCCTTAAGAAATTGAGATGAGAGGACGTGGCCACCACTTCCCTGGAGCTGAGCTTCCTGAAAGAGAGCAGGTGCAAGAGAGGCTTCTTGGAATTAAACATAGAATTAGCAAGATGTTACTTCTGCCTTAATGACAAAGGCCGGCAACTCAACCGAGCAGTAATTAGCACCGACTGTTCTGCCACTTGGTAATAATATCTCAGACGTATAAAAATAACTGAAATGTGGGACTTGCCCGTGTAAACTAAACATGTTTTGGAGAGACTGCAACTTCTCCTAGAAGTAGGTAAGAGGCACATTCCAACCTTTTAGTGGCCAATGTACAAACGACGCTATAGGATTACTTTCAGTTGTATGAACAGTCACGTGAAGCATATTCGCTGGCATGAGCTCCCCTATGGCAGATGGTCCACGGCTGCCCCTGAACACTAGCCCGGTGCATCCATCCTGACAAAGGATTTTCATGAGCACCCTTCACCAAATCATTCTGAGAGGCCCATTTAGACTCCAGTACCTTGTGCAACTCTGAATGGTGGTTCTTCCAGAAACGTGCCAGAAGGATATGTTTTCTGTTGGTTAGGGTGCCCCGGATGTTTTGGGAAAGACATCGGAGAACAGGCTTCTTAGAAAAGGGAGACGGGGCAGAAGAAACCCACGGACAAACCTGGGTGCTGGTGGGAGTCTCTGTTCACTGTGTGGGTTTACACCTCGGCTGCTCCTGTGCTGCCCTTGCGCCTCCAGCAGGGCTTTGCTCTTCCTGAGCCCCTGCATCTTCATCTTCACCGCAGGAGAGTGCCATCTGCCTTGAAGGGTTGTCAGAGAGATTAGATAAGATTACAAATATGAAATGTCTGATGCCTTCCGCATGCAAACGCTAAAAGCCATTGAGCCACTTTGTCCGTCCACGTGTGTGAATGTTTCTCTGCAGCAGGGACAACCGGATCAAAGGCTGGCTCTCTGCCTGCTTTCTTGCCCATGAAATGTCTCGTTTCCATGAGAGAGAAACAAAATATGATGTGGCGTGGAAGAGAGCAAGTCTTGTGTCTAATTCTAGCATGTCAGGTGAAAAGCACGCCACGGGACTGTTTATAATCTGTGAGCACTGTCCAGTCCTGTATGTGAACAATCAACTACCCAAAAAATCGTAACTATCATTGTTATTTTGAAAATGCCTTTCACAAGTTAGGTGCTGAGTGACGTATAAAGTGCTAAGAGACTCTGTGAAGAAAGTGCTATGAAGATTATGATGTTATTTTACATGTACCCTAAAATAAAGGCTGGGACAAGCACCCCCATAGTCATAACAAGTAGACCATAGCCCAGAATCCCTTGATCCCAGCGTGGCTTCCTTCCACTTGCACTGAGCAGGGCACTGAACACGTGGCAGAGGCAGGGCCATTGTCATTTGCTCCTTCAGCAAACATGAGCTCATACTCCATGCCACGTGCTGTGTGTGGAAATGATCATTTTTCTTGCCATTTCATGAGTGCCGTTTGGACCATCATGTCAGTAACCTAAACAGCTTCCTGCTACAAGGAAGACTGAGTTCCCAAACTGGATCTGTGGCTCATTTCCACTCAACGTTCAGACCAACCAAAGATCTGGACAGCAGCTTGGAGCCCCTTGTAATGTGGCCCCAGGACAACCTGGCTTGTAGGCGCCATTTGCCAACTTGTGTGGCTGAGAGAGACGGGAGCCAGCTGGTACATGGAAGATTGCCGGGTCTGAAATTCACAGGGTTCCACAAACAGAAATTATCTGTGTTTCTCAAGAAAACATCAATGCCCTACATTAAACAGCTAAAGTAACAGTTGTTTTTCTACTTTCATACAACAAGGCTAATCTGATGCTTTATTGTTGGATCATGTAACAATGAGCCTTTGTTGTACAATTGAACACCCTAAAATGGAGTGTCTTAAAACGATAATCATGTGTTTTGCTCACAGTTCTGTAGGCTCGCAATTTGAGTTGGGCCCAACTGGGTAGTGCTCTGAGTACTGGCTCTCTAAAGCCTGTGATGGGGGTTAGCCAGCAGCGGGTGGCCCCACTTGTGCAGCTGTGGGCTTGAGGGATGGGAGTGGCTGGCCCTTGCGCTCCTCATCACCTAGCAGGCTAGCTGGGGCTTCCTCTGATGGTAGCGGGTGCAGGCACTAAAGAGTGCACAGCCTTGTGAGACCTAAGCCAGGATTTGCACATCTTTTCTGCTCTGTTTATTGAACAAAACATGTCCCAAGACCAACCCAAACTTCAGGGAGGAAGAAGTGGAGAAGAAGTTGCAGCCTTGGGCGTCCCACCCCAAACAGAAAGAGGAAATGAGTTATGCAGGCACAATCCAGAGATGTACTTGAAAAACACAAAAACCTAAACTAATTTTTCCCCTTGAAATTGTCTGAGCACACACGCTACTGAAACACCAAGACCTGCCGTTAAATGGAACACTACTTGACATTGAGGCAGGTGTCTGGCGCGGTGCTGACGCCCCACCTCGGCTTTCCACCCCATCCCTTAACATGACCAGGTTTTATTCATTTCTTGCACTATGGATTCAAACTCCACTTTAACACTAATTTAATCCAATCTCTATATTTAAATCTGAAAGCTCTTGCCAGCTGAATTGCATGTTTTTACGAAATTAAGCTTAAAACCAGGGAGTGGCAGTGGGGGTGGGTGCGGGAGAATTTTTCCATGGCGACAGCACACAACATCTTTAATACCAGTCAGATTTGTGCGATGTTGGGTTTGTAATGCGTGGGCGTTAATGGTTCTGGGAGAACCCTAACTAACGACAGACAACACCCATCTGGGTTACTCAGATGTTTAATGTCACAACACATTAAAGGATCCCCGTGTACTATAAGAAGAAGGGAGCTGTGCTAAGTGCTGTTGGTAATTAGCTCCTCCAGGTCAGTTCGAGAGAAGAACAACAGGCTCTGAAGTCAGTAATTGTACAAGAGTAGTGGCTGTGCCGGGGAGGCCAGGAGAAGAAGGTGGAATGGGTGAGATTCTGCTTCCCCAAGAAACAGCGGAGTCACAGAGAGAAATAGGGAATGGACGCCTAGCAGGAATGCTGGCTGCCCATTTCCCTCAGAATTTGCAACCCCTGTGCCAGGCAGGGGCATTCAACAGCACCTGTCTTGATGGTCATGGGCCACAGTGACCCCGGTTCCACCTGGGAAGCACAGGTCCTGCTGCCGCCTGTAAGGAGGACTCTGGAGCGTGGGAAGTTCACGGGTCAGCATCGGGAATGCGCTTTCCTCTACCGATGCTTTGTCCTGGGTGTGTCTTTTGGATTCCAACAGTATCTAAGTTATTGAGTCCATTCACTCAAGACACTTTCCCCTGCTGTTCCCAACTGTGCCGATGGGATCAGGAGAGACAGTGATGGATGAGACACAGCCCTGGCCCTCGGCTGTCAGGTCTGGCCCGATGAGGGATTGCTGCTCCCCCAGGTCCGGCTCCCCCAGGTCTTGTCCGATGAGGGGTTGCTGCGCTCACCGCCAACTGCTGATGTTCCTTTGCCCGCCCCTCCTCTCCCACTGTGGATGCTTTCACTATGTTTGGTCCTAAGGTTGTCCCAAGACCTGCCCTGTAGGAAATGTTCCAGGGATGTTTGCTGAAGGAGCACAGGGCTTCTCCATTATTTAGGAGGAATATCATCCTTCCAAGTTGTCAGAAAGGGAGGGCACAGCAGGACCAAGGTCTCCCTGCCTGCTGGGCTTGTTTCCAGACTTTCTTTCACACTTTCCAGCTCGTGTTGCCACCTCTCCAGTTTCTAACTGTGAGCAGGGCTTGTCCGGCTGCCGCCTGGGAGGAAGACTCTGGATTTTGAATGAAATCTCTGCCCTTTCTCCCTGCCTGGGATTCTGTAGTGTTCTGGCAGCTTCTTGGCTCCCCAGAGAGCAAATTCCTTGTTCCCTGGTGGGAAGTCCACCTGGCAAGGCCACAGGCACAGCGGAGAAAGGCGCTACCTCATCAAGGTGAAGAGGGGCCTCGAGGAGATGGCTGAGACGAACAATGGTAACAAAGCACAGTGTCACTCGAAGCCCCTGGGGCCATTTGTCCCTGGGTTTCCCTAATCAGCTGCAGTCGGAAAGCAACAGGGAGAAAACGACGAGAAAGCTGGCCTTTGTTGACACGGGCAATGTGCAGGCTGGGGGAAAACAGCCCGACACTGCGTTCACCACGCACCTGCAAAGGCCCCGGGGTCCACCTGCCTTGCCTGGAAACACAGTGAAGTTTTGCCCCAGAGAAAATCAGCAAATTCATGAAGTTAGAGCCATGGCAATGTTTCTTTCCACGTTTTACTTGTTTGTTTGTTTGTTTATTTATTTATTTTGGGATGAGATCTCGCTCTTGTCATCCAGGCTGGAGTGCAATGGCGCGATCTCGGCTCACTGCAACCTCCCCTTCCCGGGTTCAAGCGATCTTCTTGGTTCAGCCTCCGCAGTAGCTGGGATTACAGGTGTCTGCCACCACGCCTGGCTAATTTTTGTATTTTCAGTAGGGATGGGGTTTCACCATGTTGGCTGGTCTTGAACTCCTGACCTCAGGCGAGCCACCCACCCCGGCCTCCCAAAGTGCTGGGATTACAGATGTGAGCCACCATGCCCGGTCTTGACTTGTTTATTTTAAGATGTTTTGCCTTCAGCAAAATGGCTGTTCTGGTGCCTTGAGGATGCGCCCCCGAGTGTGTGCTGTGTTTTGGAGCCGACGAAGGCCTGGGCGTCTCCATCACCTGCCTCTGGACACCATCACTCAGGATGTGTGACGAGGGCGGTGGATGACCCCCAGGAAGGCCACGGGTGCCCTGCCTTGATGGGATCAACCTCGCCTCTTTCCCCTCAGTCTCCATCCACACTTCTGGGAGTGGAGAAAGCGTCTGCATGGAGAGTTTGACTGTGTGCTGTGACCTTCTGTAAAAAAGGCACCAGATCTTCCTAAAACCCAGTCCTCCTGAGACAGCAGCGCCCTGTGCGTCCAGACCAGGCCTCTGTCGTTGCCGGCAGCAGACGTCTCACTGCATTAGCAGAGCCTCATCCCCGCAACAACACCAGGAGGCAGGAAATATTTTCCAGATTATTCCAACGAAGAAATTGAAGCTCCAAAAAGGAAAAGATTTGCTGGTCACACAGCTTCTGAGAGGCAGGGCTGCTGTTTATTAGTTTTATTTATTATGTGTGTTCTGACTGATTTTGTTAGGTGTGTGTTTATTTATTGTCTATTTGTTTTCATGCAGATGTATTTGCAAGTAGGTTTCATTTTATTCTAACCAAAGTGGAAATGGACTCACCGGCTGTTCATGAATGCATCCACCCCACCTTGCTCAGACAGAGGCTTTCCCGGGTCTTCGAGATCTAGGAGTTGCCCTGCCCCGCTGGCTGTGCACCAGTGCTTTCTGCCAACCTCCAACCCAAACCTCCAACCCCAAAGAGTAAAATCTACAGTTCCTCACCTGCAAATCCTAAAACTCTGTTTTCCATCCCCGACTCCCAGACTCACTCATAATGCTTAACACACATCCTTATTTATTTAAAGAACAGTAAACACTTTCACCTCTCCCAGAGGTAGGAGAGCTATAAATTTCAATAGCTAGTAGCACAGTGGGGTTTTACAAGGGGTTACTTCGGGGCAGCGCTCTGAAATCACGCAGACGCTGGCTGAAAGTGTTCCTCCTGCTTCCCGAAGGTAGAGAAGTTGACAAATAGGAGACTGCAATTATGAAATTAAATGCACACCAAGTACCACTTCTCCCCGAAGAAGGTTGAAATGCCAGGTTGGTCAGGTCAGACGCTTAGACAGATGGTCGCACTGGGGTGTCCCAACGTGGAGGCGGGATGGCGCCAGGCAGAAAGGCCAATCGGAGGGACCCTCCCTCCTCCGGAGTCCTCCTCCTCCCTCCCTCTTCCCTTCTTTCTGCATATTCAACAGCAGCCTCCTGCTTGCTGGCACTGTTGAGTGTGAACACAGCCACGAAGCCACAGGATCCCGGCTGGGGAACTGACATTCTAAGGGAAGGAAACTTCCTCCCTCACTCCTTCTGGCCAGCCTCCCCCAAATAGGGGTAAACCCTTGAAGTCAGGTCTTTGGAACTGTTTTTACTCAGAACACTCTGACACCAAGGCATGGTGCTTTTGATTCACACAGACAACCAATTCTTCAACTCTCCAGACACGAGCTGGGTGCCCCACAATTGACACAAATTACCCACAAGTTAATTAGTACAGGACCCATAGGTGCGGGGCTCAGTCCCACAAGACTGCGCCCATCCCAGACGTCAGCCATCAAGTCCCAGGTAGCCCCTGTACTTCTGACTGACAGGCTAGACATCAGAGCTTCCCATGACCCCTCCTTTGATAATTTGCTAGAACAGCTCACAAAACTCAGGAAAATCCACCACTTATTCTCACAAACTTGTTATAAAAGATCCGCCTGAAGAACAGCCACAAGGAAGAGATGCAGCGTAAGGAGGGAGGGTGAGGATCCTGCACGCGCTTGCAGAATAAGGAGAGAGGGCAAGGAGACTGCACATGCTTTCTGGGCAAGCTGCCCTCCAGGCATCTGCATGGGGTCCGCAGTCTAGCAGCCCCAGACCCTTCTGCCCTGCAGGCAGGACTGATGACGTCACCTGTCCTTGGTAACTGCTCCACCTGCAGCCCCTCTTCCCTTCCTGGAGTTGGGAATGGGGCTGAAAGTCTCACCCCCCATTTCCGCCTTGGTCTTCCTGGCCACCAGCCCCCAAACTGAAGCTCCCTGGGGCCCTGGCCCCTGTCATCTCCTTGGACTACAAAGACCCTCATCACTCCAGAGATGCCAAGGGCTTTAGGAGCTGTGTGCCAGGAAGTGGGGACAAAGACCAAATAAATACATATTCCATAAGACACCACAAGCCTATATTTGATTCACCCCATATTCTGCTACCCCCCCACCCACCTTAGCATATGTGCACACTGTAGGCCTCCGTGAAATACATGTGGAACATGGCAGACATGCACAGGCTCATCCACGGAGGAAAGCAGCCCACTGCATTCCTTCACCTGCCAGAGAACACTTAGTGAGGACCTGCCAGGTGCCAGGCACTGCCCCAGGCAAGGAGGACGCGGCTGCTGAAGGAGCAGGTCTCTGCCCTCCTGGGTGGAGTACACATCCCCATGAGGGGTCCGCTGTTAATTATCAACAAGGAAGACACAAATAAGACTGGTAAGCATCCCCCAGGCAGCTCCATGGAGAACAGAGGACAGGCAGGCAGAACAGAGCAGGTGAGGGCATCGCGGTGGGGCCAAGGGCTGGAGGGGGAGGCCTTGTGTGTGAGTGGTAGGGTTCTTGGTGTGGTTTTGAATGTCCTACAGACTGAAGGTGAGGAGTGAAAATGAAAGGGGAATTGAGATGTTGCTGAGGACTTTGGTCTCAGGGACAGAAAGAAGAGTTTTCCCACTAACGGAGATTAGGAAATGGAAGAGAAGCAGGTTTTGAGAAGAAATCAAGAGTTTGGAGTCACGCGTGTTCCATTTGCGACGTCTGTTGAATGTCAGCCTCTGTGGAGTGTTCAGCTGTGTGTATGAGGAAAGAAGGAGGGAAGGAAGGAAAGAAAGAAGAAAGGAAGCAAGGAGGGAAGGAAGGAAGGGAGGGAGGGAGGGAAAGAGAGAGGGAAGAAGGAAGGATGAATGAAAAGAAGGAAGGAGGCCGGGCGCGGTGGCTCAAGCCTGTAATCCCAGCACTTTGGGAGGCCGAGGCGGGCGGATCACGAGGTCAGGAGATCGAGACCATCCTGGCTAACACGGTGAAACCCCGTTTCTACTAAAAATACAAAAAACTAGCCGGGCAAGGTGGCCGGCGCCTGTAGTCCCAGCTACTCGGGAGGCTGAGGCAGGAGAATGGCGGGAACCCGGGAGGCGGAGCTTGCAGTGAGCTGAGATCC
>NC_045452.1:30157321-30181676 GCF_002776525.5 Piliocolobus tephrosceles | reverse complement strand
AGAGCGGTGGAAGATGTGTGTCCTGGAACTACACGTTTGGGAGTCTCTGTAGATGGATGGTACTAAAACCAGTGACAGGAGGATACTGCTCAGGGCACTGATTGCATATGGACAGGGAAGAGGAGGGGAAGGTCTGAGCCGCAGGTACTCAGGTGTCAGGTTCACCAAAATGAGGATGAGCCAGGCAGGAGCCTGAGGAGAGGCAGGGAGTGAGAAAGGGGCAGAAGAAGCCAGGTGTCCTGGAAGCCAGGAGGAAAGAGTGTTTGAAGAAGGAATGAGGGGTCCATGGTGTCATTTGCTGAGAGAGGCACAGGACAGAACCCAGGATGGAACCCAGGCCCAGCCACCTTGTCAGAACTCTCCCAGTGTTGGCGTGAGACCCGCCCAGCCTTCCTCCAGGAGAGTGGCAGGGACTGTGCCAATGCTTCCTGTCACCTTTCGGGCAGAAGCAGGCACTGGGGAAATCTGTAACAAACACTGTCTCAGAAAATGCGTGAGCACAGGCTTGACCGAGGGGGTGGGGCGTGACCAGGTCCTGCAAACATCGGAAGCCCAGGGCTGTGGTGGAAGGACCTTCCCCTTTCCAGGCGCCCCAGAGAGCGGAGCAGGCATCCGTGGGTGGAAAGAGGGCTTGGGGCAGCTGAGCTGGTCAGAGGGTGGATATGGAGAAAGGGACCCAGTGGGTGCTGGGGAGCAGGAGGGCCTGGTCCCTCACAGAGGTCAGCCCTGAGCTGAGGTGGAAACAGCTTCTGGAATAGAGACCCCGTTCTCTTGCGTCTTCACCCACCCTTTGGGGCACTCACTGGGGCCAGGGCAGGGACTGGTGGCCCCACGTGGGAGGGTGCCAAGAGGAGCCTGTCTGTCTCTGTCCCCAGGAATCTGTGACTGAGGAAGGTGGTGGGGGAGGCAGCAGGGATGGGCAGGAGTTAGCCACCCCCTGGGCCTCCAGACGTGGCTGCTCAGGGTGGCTTTGAGGCTCAAGGTCTACCCATACCTTCTCTAGGAGCCATTAAACATTCACACTTAAAATAAGGAGCACATTTCCCCAGACCCTGTCCATGGTAAGCCTTTTGTATCTCTGGATGGTGCGGCCCAGGACCCTCCCAGCACTTCCATCAGCCCCAGGCGGAGGCCAGAAGCCTCTCCCGGCCCCTTCAGAGGCGGCCGGATGTGTTTAGAGGGAGATGCGGGTAGAATGTTCACCGCTTTCCTGCCTCGGGAGCCAGGCTGCGGGTGAGCTAAGGAAGCGACTGTGGAATTGAGAATTTTTGCTTGAGGCGTTTTCTCTCTTTGAAAACTATTCGAAAGAGCAAGATTGTGCACAGTGACTCAAAAATCTAACTCCAGGGAAGAATTTGCAAACTGCAAACTGAACTCCATTTGCTTAAGTCAGAAGCAAGCCTTTGAGTCATGGTTGTTCAGATAGTTTTATTCTGTTTGATATATTTTGCGAATGTAAGCACATTTCCTGGAAGAGTCGATGTTGCTGAAAGGCACAATCTTATGAAAAGCCAGTCCCGTCTCTGCCCGGCAGGAAGGCTTGGTCCACTGCCCACCTCCTCACCTTCCCACCCAGTTCTCCGGGGCTTCTTCCCCCGGGTGTGGGTTCCCGGAGGTCACTTGCAGCCCAACCTGCGGCCTGTGGGTCGCAGGGGAAATACAATGGCTGGGGTCCAGGTCACTAGGCTGGGGCCCAGTCCCATGCACCTCCCACCCTGTTGTGCCATGTAGGTGTCCTCGGTGTCCTTATCCTACACATAGGGAAACTGAGGCCCAGGGAACTGAAATGACCAACCAGAAGCTACGTCACTGATAAGCTCCCAGCCTGGTTTCCAAAGAACATCAGATTGCAGGACATTTCCTTTCTATGCTCAACCACATGGCTTCTCCATTAGTGAACGGAAGGAAGGAAGGAAGGAAGGAAGGAAGGAAGGAAGGAAGGAAGGAAGAGGAGAAGGGAAAAAGGACCTCACTTTGGTCTTGATTTCCTCCTGATTATTTTAACCAGGCTCAGGTGATCCTCCCACCTCAGCCTCCCAGGTAGCTGGGACTAGAGGCACACCACCTTACCCATCTAAATTTTATGCTTTTTGTAGAGACAGGGTTTCACTATGTTGCCCAGGCTGGTCTCAAACTCCTGGGCTCAAGTGATTCTTCCTGCCTCAGCCTCCGAAAGTGCTGGTATCACAGGGGTGAGTCACCCTTTAGTCTCCTGTAGCCTATGTTGGGTTTTGGGGTCCCCCCTCTCTAGTATCCTGTGACCCATGCTATGTTTAGGAGTCCCCTCTCTAGTCTTCTGTGACTTACGCTGTGTTTAGGGACCCCCATCTCTAGTCTCCTGTGACCTGCAATGTGTCCCCTGTGACCTGCACCATGTTTAGGGGCCCCGCCTCTCTAGTCCCCCATGACCTGAAGCTTTCTTCTGTTTTGCCCTGTCTTCCCGGGCCTGACTTTCCTCCCTGAAAGGCAGCAGCGTGCCTTGGTGGAAATGGCTGGTTCAGGACCTGAAGCAGGAGGACACAGCAGAACCTTAAACAACTGACTGTGCTCAAAATGAGGGGCTTCCTCAAAATCAATGGGGTGGGTCAGAGGGGTCCCGGAAAGCCTGCTCCTTGGACCACCTGGGCCAAAGCTACACAGCGTGAGCACCAGAGCGAGTGGCAAGGGACAGATCATGACCATCCAATAAAACAAGAACCCCCATGAGGCTATGCTGACATAAATACACACAAATAAATGATACATAAATCAATAAGTGAACACATGGAGGGACAGGAAGGGCTTTTCCTTAGAGCGGAACACCTGCTAACAAACACCGAAAATTGGAAAATCATCACTTATCCTCATCATACTAATAACCGATTCAGGCTAGAATCATCCTAGATCCTAAATACGAGAATGTTTGCTGAGAAAAAGGATATGTGTATAATCTAATTATCTCCCTACCAAGTATTTACTAATTTGCAAAATTAAAAATAGCAACTATACAGTGGAGAAACCAGGTCACACGTTAACCAAGTCTCAAAATTAACACGATCGACTGAGGGCAAACAGATGTCATGCACACCTGGGTGTGAGTCCCTGGAAAGGTGAAATATCATTTATGTAGCATTCAGCCAAAAATTTGTCAGATGATTCTAATCATCAGGAACATCAAACAAACCAGGACATTTTCTTTCTTTCTTTTTTTTTTTTTTTTTTGAGATGCAGTCTTGCTCTGTGGCCCAGGCTGGAGTGCAGTAGTGGGATCTTGGCTCACTGTAACTTCCACCTCCTGGGTTCAAGTGATTCCCCTGCCTCAGCCTTGCGAGTAGCTGGGATTGCAGGTGTGTACCACCGCGTCCAGCTAATTTTTTATATTTTAGTAGAGACGGGGTTTTACCATGTTGGCCAGGCTGGTCTCTATCTCCTGACCTCGTGATGCACTGGCCTTGGCCTCCCAAAGTGCTGGGATAACAGAGGTGAGCCACCGCGCTTGGCCTTAGTAACTGACCTGTATTCCTACAAAAGATGCTTAAAAGAACACTGGAGCCATCACATGTAAAGCTCAATAGTGTCAAGTTTGGATGATACAAGACAAGGCTGTTTTATGTGTTCTCAACATGTCATAGTGTCTCTCTTTCTCCAAGAATGTTTCTACAAGTAGGTTGACCAAATTCCATATCTTTATAAGAGCAACATCTTAGATGCCAACTTAAAAAGAAACCCGAACCCACTGGATCCATCATCCCTGATCCCTCCCTCCCTCTCTCTGTCTCTCTGTTTTTAGATCTCCCTGCTTGTAACAAGAGCCAGAGAATGGATTTTCACTTGGTAAATGTAGGTGGGGAGTGGGAAGGGTGGCAGCAACCAGAACAGGCTAAACTGTGCTACAGTCACTAATGACCCTGGAATCTTAGCGACATAAATACACACACACACACACACGGATAGAGATCACTGTCTGCTCATATTATTTGTCCTGCACAGGCAGGGGGCTTTGTTCCACACCTTATTTCAGGGCCGCAGGCTGCTGCATGTTCCCCTTTCTTGAGGCAGAACCATCTAGTCCACAGCCTTCTCTGCAGCCTTGGTGAGGAAGGGCTTTTCGAGTGCAGCATTTGGAAATAAGTACCCCTGTCACCTCCTGGTCCAGATCTCAGGTCCAATCCAGCCACAGGTGTGGTCTTTCCTGGGTCTGGAGGTGAGGACGAGTCGGACAGCGGTGAGTGGCAGCTATGTCGGCTGCAGGGTTAAGGAAAGGAGATGGGGAAGCTGCCCACCATAGTCACAGACCTTCAGGATCTCCTTGCTAGAAAAGACCCACAGAATCCATCTGCAGATCAGCAGCCGCAGGCTCCTTGCAGAAAATGAAATGCAGCAGGCAGAGTGAGCCGTGGCTGCTAAGGACCCAGTGGAAGGAGTCCTCGCTTCCCCCAAGAAGAAGACTTTGAAGTCAACACTTATTTATATGGGTCTGTCCTGGTTAGTTTATTGTCATTATTTCGTATACTTTTTTTTTTTCTCTGAGATGGAGTTTCGCTCTTTTTGCCCAAGCTGGAGTGCAATGGCACGATCTCGACTCACTGCAACCTCCACTTCCCGGGTTCAAGTGATTCTCCTGCCTCAGCCTCCCTAGTAGCTTGGATTACAGGCATGCACCACCATGCCCAGTTGATTTTTTGTATTTTTAGTAGAAACAGAGTTTCACCATGTTAGCCAGGCTGGTCTCGAACTCCTGACCTCAGGTGATCTGCCCGCCTCAGCCTCCCACTGCCGGGACTACAGGAGTGAGCCACTGTGCCCAGCCATTTTTTTTTCTTTTTAAAATATCCTCCTCTGTGCCCAGAGATGACTGGACTCATAGCAGGTGCACAATACACATTTGTCGAATTGAAATATTTAAGCATTGCCACTCGTGACAGACATCACAATCACCACCCTAGAAGAATGTGTCAGGGATATTTTGTTGTGCTGGAATGTGGTTCCCATCCAGTTTTAAAAAGGTAAACACGCTGCAGGGGAAGTTTACTTCATTTTTTAAATAGAAAAGGACATTCTGTTCTTATAATTCACCTGAAATGTCATTCTTAACTTCGGAGAAATCTTCAGGCTTTTTATCTTATGCAGGGCAGAATTTACCCCAAACTAAGCATTTGGGGAATTGTCAAGAATTTTAATAAAACCACATCTGCATTTGGTGAATCTTCTGGCAACAAACAAGTTCATGAATGTAGACAGCAGTCTTGGTGAATGTGATGCCAGGTGTGGACCGCACAGCATTCCCTTCCCACATAATTACGGAGTCGTTGTCAAGATGCAGCACAATCTAAATGCTATGTGCATTAGCTGGAGGGGACAGAGGTTGACAACCAAATGTTTCCCAAGCTCCAGCCCTGACTCAGGTAATCCACCTTCTCCTGGCTCATTGCGATGCTGTCCAGCACACCCCGAAGAGCCTGAGGACCTCCCAGGGCAATGACGCTCCGGGCCGGGGGGTTGCTCAGATCCCAGCATCAGTTAGGATTTATTCTGTGGACAACGGAGTTCTGCAAGTTTGCCGGCTGGGAGGAATTGGGTCATATTTGCTTTGCAAAGGACAGAGGAGGGGAGGCTGGACGAGAAGCAGTTGTCTGTGGACTGGCCGGGCTGTGTCGGTGGCTGGAGGCAGGGGTGCCAGGGCCAAGTCGGTTCCCGTGGGAAATATGCATGGCCCTCATCCTGCTCCCTGTTCCTCTGATTCCCCCTTGAAGGGAAATGAGGAGTCTTTTGGGGAGCACAGAAGGGACGTCTGATGTAGCCGGGGGAGGGGTGGCTCTCGGTAAATGTCACTTAAGATGCAACGTGAAATGGGCAGAGAGGGCTGCGTGGAGGACATCAAGTGTCCCGGCCTGAGAGGAAAGCCGCCTGCGGGCCTAGACAATAGGGAGAGTCGCGCGTGGAAGGGGTTGTGGGTCCACGGTGGCCCTGCTGACTCTGCTCTGAGCATTCTGAGCAGTTAACCTGCTCAGTGGCCAATGTTGGGTGGCCGGGCAGACAGGCAACCCACCCGCCACACCAGGGAACTCACCGCAGGTATTCAGACCCTCCCTCCCCTCACACAGGATGTCACTGGGGACCAGGATGATGGCAGCTGCCCCGACGCCCCACCCAGGAACAAGCCCACCGCATGGTCATGGTGCCTTCCTGTCGGACATCTGGGATCATGATGAAGAGAGACCCAAAACAAAATGACTCCAAAATTACGTCTAAGCACAGCCAAAAACAAGGTCACTGTGCAAAATGCAAGATGCCAAGTGCCTTCTTCCCAGCTCCTCTCAGTGACGCGGCAGCTGTATCCTCCCAGCCTCATCCTCATTTCAGGCTGCTCTCCAAGACAGATGCACAAAGAGAACATAAATAAATCATTACCAGCCCTTCCCCCAGCAACCCCCTCCTGGGTATACGCCCACGAGCCTTGAAAACGCACCTCCGTACCAAAACCTTTCCAGAAAGGTTCAAGGCCGCATAATTCACTAGAACCCAAAAGTGGAAACCACCTAAACGGCCCTCGATAGATGACTGGAGAAACAAAACGTGGTCCATCCATGCAAGAGGCCGTTATTCAGTCCTAAGGAGGAATGGAATTTCTGCTCACGCTGCACCGTGGATCAATCTTGCAACAGGGCGCTCAGTGAAAGAAATAAGACGCGGCCGGGCGCGGTGGCTCAAGCCTGTAATCCCAGCACTTTGGGAGGCCGAGATGGGCAGATCACGAGGTCAGGAGATCGAGACCATCCTGGCTAACATGGTGAAACCCCATCTCTACTAAAAAAAAATACAAAAAACTAGCCAGGCAAGGTGGCAGTCGCCTGTAGTCCCAGCTACTCGGGAGGCTGAGGCAGGAGAATGGCGTAAACCCGGGAGGCGGAGCTTGCAGTGAGCTGAGATCCGGCCACTGCACTCCAGCCTGGGTGACAGAGCGAGACTCCGTCTCAAAAAAAAAAAAAAAAAAAGAAAGAAAGAAATAAGATGCAAGACCACGTTGTGTGTGACCCCACTTACACATGATGCCTCGATCAGGCAAAACTCTAGAGACAGAAAGTAGACTTGGGGTCACCAAGGACTGAGGGGAGCATTGGGAGAAGGATTGAGGACGGTCACAGAGTTCGTTTCTGCGGTAATGGAAAGCTTCTGCCATTAGATAGTGGTGATGGTTTCACAACTTCATGAATATGCAAAAAGCCACAGAGTTGTATTTTACAAAAGTACAGTTTATGGTATGTGAATTGTATCTCTTTTTTTTTTTTTTTTTACAGAGTCTCGCTCTGTTGCCTAGTCTGGAGTGTGCAGTGGTGCAAACTCAGCTCACTGCAACCTCCACCTCCTGCGTTCAAGCGATTATCCTGCCTCAGCCTCCTGAGTAGCTGGGACTACAGGCATGCAGCACCACATCCAGCTAACTTTTGTATTTTTAGTGGAAACAGGGTTTCACCATGTTGGCCAGGATGGTCTCGAATTCCTGACCTCAGGTGATCTGCCCACCTCAGCCTCCCAAAGTGCTGGGATTACCGGTGTGAGCTACTGTGCACACCCTGTATCTCAATTTTTAAAAAGATATCTGATCACAGGAAAGATTTCTACTTCTTACCAGAATCCAACTCCTCCTTCCTCAGACCCCTCCACAGCCCTCAAATCCAAGCCCGAATCCTGTACGTTCTTTTTGACGCCCCCTTACTGAGCACCCCAGTTTCCCCGAGTCTCCTTTCTCCAGCAACCAATGAAGCCACCTTGCTCAACTGCAGGGGGTCCTCGGGGGTCTCTGGCTGGTGACATTGGCTGTATAAATATCTGGTGCCCCTTATCCTGAACCTGAGCACATCCGTGAGCGATGGGATAGTTCTGAAGAAGCATCCCTGAGCCTGTGGGTTCAGAACCATCACTTTATTCACCACGGAGGAGCCTTCCTGAAGCCTTATCATTTGTTAACTGAACAGATGCTCTGAGTCCTTGGTCAAGGCTGAGTTTTTCGGAGCACGGGTGGCTTGGCCTGACTGGTGAATGACCCGCATGGCCGCACCCGTCAATCCCCCGGGCACTCTTCTCTCCTGCGGTCACGGGGTGCGGGTGGGTGCTCCAGGCAGGTGTTTGTTCATTAAGGTTCAACCAGAGAAACAGAATGTGGGGGTGGGGATGGGGCACGTGGAGGGATTTACAGTAAGAGATTTAGTGCCAGGAATGGCCTTAGGCGACCTGGGGGGTGTGGCTAGGCAAGTTGGAGGTCTGCGGGTGGGGCAGGCCCCAGGAGGGCAGGCTGGAGCACTGTAGAAGTCTTTCTTCAGGGAGTGAATCCTCAACTCTGCTCTTATGGTCCTCAATTTAATGAGTCAGGCCCACCTGGATTATCCAGAACTAGTTCATCCAACCCGAAGCTCACCGGCCGCAAGCAGCCCAGGACGGCTTTCAACATGGCCCAACAAAAATCCGTAAACTTCCTTAAAACATGATGAGCGGCTGGGCGCAGGGGCTCACGCCTGTCATCCCAGCACTTTGGGAGGCCAAGGCGGGCGGATCATGAGGTCAAGAGATCAAGACCATCCTGGCTAACACGGTGAAACCCCATCTCTACTGAAAATACAAAAAAACTAGCCGGGCATGGTGGCGGGTCCCAGCTACTTGGGAGACAGAGGCAGGAGAAGGGCATGAACCCGGGAGGCGGAGCTTGCAGTGAGCTGAGATCTCGCCACTGCACCCCAGACTGGGCGACAGAGCGAGACTCCGTCTCAAATAAAAATAAACAAAAACAAAAACAAAAACTCAAAAAAAATGATGAGTTTGTGTGTGTGTGTGTGTTTTAAGCTCATCAATCCATTAGTGTTAGTGGATTTTATGTATGGCCCCAGACAATTCCTCTTCCAATGTGGCCCAGGGAAGCCGAAAGATTAGACCCCCTGGATGGACAGCTGCCGTCACTGAAAGCTGCGGATGTGGGTTTTAGTCGCACCTCCAGACCTCTGCTCCCCATCTGGGCTCTCCTTTCCAGGGGCCCCTTTGGAAATGTGGGGAGAATGTGGGGTTCCCCCAGCTGTTTCCCCTCTCCGGTGGGTCACAGCCACACCCTGGTTTCCAAAGCCTGGAACAGCTGGTTTGTGTGAGAATAGCTCAGATCTCCATCTGCGTTTTTGATCCTGGTGGACAGTCTGAGACGAGGGGCGCGCTCACACTTTGATGTTACTCTCTCTTTGTGGTTTCCTCTTCAATTCTGTTCTGAATGTGGGCAGATGCGTGGCATCAGTTTTCTATGCCTGAACGCTGCTCCAAGCCGCAGTAGGAGATTCAGTCGGCCCCTCGGATGCACTGACTTCCTGTGGCAGAATCTGGGCCCACGCTTTGCTCCATGAGGATCCAAACAAGGGCCCCGGGTTCCAGGGCTGCGGGGGTGGTCATTTTGTTCGGAAGATGGGTCGCTCAAGTGATTCCGGTAGGGGCTACTCAGGCCTGCCCCAAGAGCCCCGAGGGTCTCTACCTCCACGAGAACTTCCTCTGCTTGGTGCCCCCTACATGCTCTGGGTGTTCTGGGAAAAGAAAAGGTTCGACAAAGAGACCATAACATACACATCACCTGCAAACAAAATCTCTGCCCTGGGTGTGTTTTGCAGTTACTTTGGCAATGGTCCACGAGGGTGGATATGGTTTCCTTCAGCCTCCAAGTTCATGCACCCTTCTCCTTCCAAGAGCAGACCTTTACTGACTGCAATGGATTCAAGTGAGACAGAATTGAAATTTCAGGGGTAAAATTAGTTGCTGGTCTTTGTTCAACACCTACAAGCATGTCACAACTAGCCCCTCATGGCCAGGGTGTGAGACATAGAGATAACTGGGGCCCCAGTCATCAAGGGAGACCTGACTCCTCCTGGCCTCGGTGAGGGCACGAGTGCTGCCATCAATGTCGTGGTACTAGAATCATATACTGGAAAACGTGCCAACGCCCCACCCTCTTGTGCCTGGGATTAGCCACCGGCTTCCACACTGCATGGTACAGACACCGTGGCACGGCGTTCTCAGCCTCCGTCTCACTCTTTTCCTAGCAGAAGCTGAAAACCTGGAAAGAACATTTTGCCAACCACCTCTCTCACCCTGCATTGGGTGGAATGGAGCCCATCCTCCTCTGTGTGCTTTTGACAGGCAAGGTCATGGGATACACGTGTTTGAGGTGGTCATAACAGTCCGAGTGGCTTTCTGGTATCCAGTCCCAGCTTTGTGGGTGTCATGGGCAGTAGAGGGATGTCTGGGTGGCTTCTGCTGGCAGCAGTGGTGGCGCACCCTAAACACAAATGCCAGGCTCAGCCCCCCACTTCTCCAACCCATCCAAAAATGTGCCCTGTATTCAATTCTTTTCTGCTCAGGTTGCCTAGAACGTGACCTCACCAATGTGCACAGCCATTAGTGGGCTGCCTAGAGAAGGAGACCTGACTTGATCCTGACTATGAACTAGGAAAGAGCAGCCCTGGCTGATACATACTCCCGAACAACTACGGAAATCACGTCAGCCAAGGGAGAGGGCTTGTTACCTCCTCCCACACCCTAAAGCACTGACAACCAGCTCCTCCAGATGTTCCTGCAGAGATAAAGAAGTGGCTGGGAGGTGAGGATTCACCATCTGATTAAAACCGTGTGCTTCGGACACGGTGGCGGTGGCGGGGACTCTCACAGCAGGTAAGCCCCTGCCTTTCACACTGACCGCTCCACACCGTCCACACTGCCCCAGAGGAGCTGGGGCGGAGCCGTCAGACTCCACTGGTCCGGACTAAATGAGGGAGCGGCTGTCTGCCTAAATGGAAGATCTCAATGATGGGCTATTATTCCAGAAAGGAAGCCTCATTCCCTTTGAGCACACACCCTGCAATGAATGAAAAGCCATTATCCAGGAGGGTCCTGCAGGGCCCCTGGGTGATTAGATAAGGATCTTTTGTAATGGGCCCTGTCATTCTTTGTTCTTTAGAATGGTGTTGAAGCCCTGTTTCTCAGGCAGGGAACTCTCCCCTCATTTCTTCTGCCCACAGTTACCCCCTTGCTTGGAAGAGTTTTTCTGCGTAGGCAGTGCAGAGAGGAGCTCAGGGCCAGAAGCCTCCACATCCACAGGGCCCGGAGTTCTCAGGACCCAGAACAATGCGGTGGGGAAGCCTGTCTGCCTTACCCTGACGTCCTTGTTAGATTGCGGGTTTGCCACACACAGGTCTCTGGGAATTGTTGAACTCTGTATTGCCTAGGGCTGCCACAATTTTCTGGTTCAAAGAACCGACTGGGTTTGGCCCCTGATGGGATTTAGGGAGTTTAGGAGAAGAATGAATCCACATTCTGAGTCTGAAGCCTGAGAGATTAGGGGACAAAGCCCCCCTGCAGGAGGAACTGGCCAAGGAGGGGAATGGCAGGGGCCTTGTTTTCCTGAGAGTGCTTTGCAGTTTATGGGGGCTGCTTAGATTCCTGTAGAGTCACCACATAGACAGTGAAGCCACTTTCCACAGGGCGCCCCCCTCCCGTGGTCGTCAGTGCCAGGCCCCCAGTGATGCAGCATAGTGAGTGCCTCTGGACCGCCGATGTGCGCATGGCCTCTGGCCTCCTGCTGCCTCCCGACCCCAGCTGGCCCGGCTGCAGTGGGGAGGCTTGTTCTTGATGGGGGCGATAGCATCTTACGTCAGGGTCAGCTACACTTCCAGGCAAGTCGGTGTTTAAAAAATGTATTGCATCCGAGTAACAAAGCAGACCGCTGAGAGGGCAGGTGCACACCCACACCGGAGCAAACCAACGCCACAGGAAGGCCCCCGAGAGCTGAGGGGAGCCCGGGGACGCGGTGCTATGCCTTTCCACACAGGCACTGGCCCAGAAAGGCCACCCAGGAAGCCCTCTGGGGAAGTCTACATTCTGGGAACAGAACAGTAGAGAATGAAAAGGAAGAGAGCACTTAGCACCCCCAGTGGGGGCTGCCCACGTCAATGATGTGTGTTGGGCACCGGCCACGAGGGACCACCCACACCGCCCTCCCCGGTGGAAGGGGCTGCAGATCAGAGCCTTGGGGACAACTTCCGGGCCCAGCAGCCCTTTCCACCCATACCCCACATCCCGTGCACTGCACTCAGGCCTCGAGAGCCTTCGCTGCCAGCTCCAGAGGTTCCCAAACCAGGCTGTGCTCCAGGATCCCATAAGGAAGTTATTGAAACACAGATTCAGAGGTCTGGCTATGGATTTTGTGTCCTTCCAAAATTCACGTATGCAAGTCCTAACTCCCAGTGCCTCAAAATGTGGCCTTGCTGGGGAACAGGGTCACTGCAGACACAATTGGTTAAGGGGAAGTCACATGGGGGTAGAGTGGGCCCCTAAGACAAAAGGACAAGTCTCCCCATAAAGGGGAAATTTGGACACAGCGACCGACAGGCACAGAGGAAAGACCGTGAGAAGAGACACAAGGAAACGACGGCGTCTGCAAGTCAGAGAGCTCCAGAGGGACCTGGAACCCATTCTCCCTCCTGGGCTTCAGAAGAAGGCGACCTTGTGGACACCTTGATTTGGGGCTTCCACCTCCATAACTGTGAGGCAAGAAAGCCGCCCAGACTGTGGTGTTTCCTGAGGGCAGCTCTAGCAAACTCATACATACCCTTCCTAGAAGCAGAATGGACATGGTGAAGGGCCTGGAGTCCTCCACTCAGTGGGCCCTTGAGTGATTCTTCTGGAGCCCAGTGGGCACAGTGCCAGGGATGGGACACAAGGCTCTGAAGCTTCAGTGTGGATGACCCAGGGATGCTGCCCACATGTGGAGCCTGACTTGGCAGGACTGGGCAGGCGCTGAGATGCTGCCAATGTAACAGCTCCCAGGGGACCCTGATGCTGCGGGGCCCTTGGCCTTGCCTTGGATAGGAAAAGCATCCAGAGTTAGATGGTGCCTGGCCCAGCCAAGGTAGGACCTCCCAGTGTTAGAGTGGACGGGTCCTCAGGGGCTGCAAGCCGACTCCCCTCACACTGCACGTGATGGAAGGATGGAGGTGAGGAACGGAGGAGGAAGGGGCTTGCCGTGATCACACGACTACAGACAGGCAGTGCTGGAATCAGAAAGGCTTTCTCCAGTTGTGGCTCAGTTGTCTTTGTGCACACATTGCATACCTGACCCCAAGCTAAATGGTGCGTGGAACACAAGCAAGAAATGCATTTCTCTTTTAAAGCGTTCACAATCCAATTTGAAGACTCATAAACTAGTTAAACAGAAACGGAGCAGAGAGGGCAATTAGGCACTCGATGGGACTGAATTATCACGAGATCATTTGTGGGAGGTGGCCTGGGCCCCCTGTATCCCCCGTGGATAGATCCATCACGCAGCAGCTGGGCCTGCGCTGGGGAGGGCGCGCTGGAAAGGTTACATGGTGAGGAGGCTGCACAGTGAGGCAAGCGGCACTGCAGAATGGACGTCGGGGTGACCTCACCAAGGTGTGAGTGAAGCTCTGAGCTCCAGTGCAGTGCACTGAGAAGGAGCAAGGCCTGGTTTGTGGACGTCTGGGGTGACCTCGCCAAGGTGTGAGTGAAACTCTGACTGAGAAGGAGCGAGGCCTGGTTTGCTCCGCACCTGTGCCTCCCAGCACCCAGGCACCTTGCCACTTCCTCTTCACATCTTACCCCAACACCCCTCGGTGCTCCCAGTGGCAGTGCCCATTTGCACTCTTCCCTAGGTGGCCCTGCTGCACCATGCCCCACCTGCCAGTCCCAGAACATGCAGTGAGGTATCCAGTGCTGACGGGCATCTTAACTTGACACATGGAGGTGCCACAGGCTTCCCAGCATAACTGACGGGCTGAACAGGCTCCTCTGCAGGCTTCAGGGTCCCGCCTTCCTGACAGAGGTACCTGAGAGAGTACACTGGCTCATGAGCAGGCCCCAACTTGCTGTCACCTGAGGCCGAGTGGTGCGTCCTTGGACTTCCACACAGGGAAACAGTTCTGTTGGAGACATAGCTTACCTGGGGTAGACAGAATGATGACCCCCAGAGGCCCAAATCCTAATCCCTCGCACTGTTTACTACTTTAAACAGCAAAAGAAAAAGGGAAGTGAGCATTCAGATGGGATGAAGTTTGCTAATCAGCTGCCTTTAAGACAAGGAAATTCAACTGATGGGCCCAATGGACTCACAAGCTTTTTAACAGTGGAAGAGGGAGGTAGGAGAAAGTTTCAGAGGCATGCTCGGTAAGAAGGACTTGATTGTCTTTGCCAGCTTTTAAGACGAAGGAAGAAGTCAGGAGCCAAGGAACAGGGTGCTGCTATTAATAGAAGCTGGAGATGGATCTTCCCCTGGAGCCTCCAGAAAGAACACAGCTCTGCAGGTGCCTGGATGGAATAATCCTGGATGCAAAACTGCAGCTGTCAGGCATCTGCCTTTGCACTCAGGTGGCCTCTGGCTCCCTCAGGGAGTGGGTGTTGGCCCCTTTCCTGTGACCCTCTCAGAGTCAGCACAGAGCTGGCTAATTTCACGGCCATGTCCTCCAAGCTGCCCCCTCACCTCAGTTGGTTTCAGCATGTTTTATTTTAGATGGACATAGGATAGTGTAGTAGCCACACCAAGGCTGATTCTAGCTGGTACCTCACTTTTCTCATCTGTGAAATGGGAATAGCAGCACTATCTCCCTCCTAGGGACCCTGTGAAGACAAGAAAAGCCCCAACACAGTGAAGGGGCACCAGAAATATTAGCAACTATTGTCCAGGCATGATGGCTGTGGTGAGCTGAGAATGTGCCACTGCACTCCAGCCTGGGCAACAGAGTGAGATTCCATCTAAAAAAAAAAAAAAAAAAAAAAAAAAAGAAAGAGAGAGAGAGAGAGAATGAGGTAAAGAAATATCAGCTACTATTAAGCATTTGTCTCATTTGTGATGAGTTTGTTTTTATTACATAATTGTACATTAATCCCATTAAAAAACTACATTGATATATGTGCATAAGCAATGTGTCTGGTGAAAGTATAATAAAACAAGTATTAGTGCACCTGCCATCAAGGTGAAGAGACTGAAGGTCACTGTGTCACCCCCAGCCCCCTCCATACTGCCCCTCTGGAAATCTATTTAGGGTAAACCCCACTGTGAATTTTTTGTTCACCAGGAGCCCCTTTTTTATTACATTTTAATTCTTTGGGTTTATCCCTAGAAGATACATTGTAACATTTTCAATGAGGGAGCTTTATGTACTTGGTATCATATGACTATATGTTATTTTCCTTCTCATTCAATGTTGCTTTTGAGAGCGACCCAGGTTTGTATTCCTCCTCACTGATATATGCTTCAAACGTCTTGAATGAAGCGTCAAACATCTCCAGACACCTCTCCCAGCAGTCCCGGCCTGGCATTCGTATACAAACATTTCCTCAGGGATGGACCCAAGCATGGAATTACTAACCACATGGGACGGACATCTTCAGCACACCCTTTCAATGGCTTACACGATTCCAATGTAATTTTTATCGATTCCCATGTCCCACCAGGAGTGGGTGAAAGTTCCCATTACCCACGTTCTCACCGACACTTGGTATGGTCTGCCTGTTTAATTTGTATCAGTCTGGTTGGTGGAAATACTTTTAATGTGATTTTAATTTGCATTTCTTCATGAACAAAGAGTTTGGCCATTATTTTAAATTTTTGTTAGCTATTAATGTATCCTATTGCGCAGAATATGTTTTTATGTATTATCTCCATTTTTCATTGGTTGGCATGTCTCTCTCTTGTGGATTTATAGGAGATTACTGTTCTGGATACTAACTCCTCCTCGATTAGATTTACTCTAAAAATCTTCTTGTATTTTGTGTTTTTTCTCTATTTTTAATGATGTAATTTCATAAACACAGGTTTTTGTTTTTAAATGCTTTATATAGGTAGTGCTTTTGTGTGTTTAAGCAATCCAGGTATTTCTATGTTTTATTTTAAAATATTTATAGCTTTGTTTCCGTTAATTCTTATTTTTTTCTTTTTTTGGAGACAGGTCTCACTTTTTTACCTGCTGGAGTACAGTGGCACAAACACGGCTCACTGCAGCCTCAACTTCCTGGGCTTAAGCAACCCTCCCATCTCAGCCTCCCAAGTAGTAACTGGGACTACAGGCAGGTGCCACCACACCCAGCTATTTTTTTTTGTATTTTTTGTAGAGATGAGGTTTCGCCATGTTGTGAAGGCTGGTCTTGAACTCCTGGGCTCAAGCGATTCACCTGCTTCAGCCTCCCAAAGTGCTGGGACTGCAGGTGTGAGCCACCGTGCCTGGCCTCTTTTAATTATTCGAATAATCTATAACTGATGTTTTTAATATTGTAAAGTATGGATGCAGAAATGCATCTTTTCTTTCTACTTTTCGTTTTGGTCCACATGGATAAGTAGAAGTCCTGAAGCACACACTGAATGCTTCTTCCTCCCGCGCTGAGTCACAGTGCCATCCTGTTCTGGTTCTTTCCCTGGGTTCTCTGTCCTGGTCCATCAGGCTCTTTCTCTGTCCTTGCGCCAGCACCATCCCTGGTTCCTGAACGTAGATTCCAGAGCCTCGAGGTCATCCTCCGGAGAGTCATGGCCTCTGCTGATCCTTGTTCTTCCGTGTAACTGTTAGAATCATTTCGCCAATTTCTATAAAGACCTGTATGGAGATTTTCATTGAATCTATGACTCAATTGAGGGAGATTTGACATTATTCCATATTGAATTTCTCACTTTAAATACAGAATATATTTCAATATATTTCTGTTTTTCAGTATAAATGTATAATTTTCTGGTGAGGTTGTGCTCATATTTTGTTAGATTTCTTCTTATGTACTTTACATTGTTGTTATCTTAAATATTGCTGATTTAGAGAAAAGAGACCGTTGATTTTTGTATGTATTGATCTTATATCCAGTGTTGTACTAAGTGCATACTAATTTTAATATTTTTTGTAGAATGCATCAGGCGTTCTATTTAGACGATTATTATACCTCCAAATAGTTACAATATTTACCTTTACATTATATATATTATGTATTATATATAATGGAAAGGTAAATATTTCTCTATATATTTTATATATATATATATATAAAATGTAAAGGGAAGTATTGTATATCTATTTATATATCATATATACTTATATATATATATAACCTTATTTTATCATACTGTCCAAACCTTTCATATAAAAGGTGTGATATTAGACTTATTCCTTTTTATTTATGATTTTTTTAGGTCCCTTATTTTGTTATTAGGTGGGGGCTATCCTGAAGGCTCCTGATGGAGATCTGAGTGTTTACCTGTTCATCTCAGCTAAGAACCTCCCACTGCATACCCTGCTCGGGGATGCCAGGGCTGAGCTCCTGTAAATTAAATTTCCCAGACTCCCTTGCTGGCTGGCTTCCAACTGGGCCCTCCTAGTGGGAGGATCTGCTGGGAGCAGGGAAAGCAGAAAGATGAGAAAAGAGACTTTTCTGTTGGTCCCTGTTCTTCCGTGTAACTGTTAGAATAATTCCGCCAATTTCTACAAAGACCTGTATGGAGATTTTCATTGAAAATATGACTCAATTTAGGGAGATTTGACATCATTCTATATTGAATCTCTCTCACTTTAAATACGGAATGTATTTCAATATATTTCTGTTTTTCAAAATAAATGTATAATTTTCTAGTGAGGTTGTGCACATATCTAGTTGGATTTCTTCCTATGTACCTTACATTGTTATTACAAATATTTTTAATAGTTATATCTTAAATATTGCTGATTTACAGAAAAGAGATCAGTACACTTTTTTCCTGGCTGCAGCCACAGTCAGCACCTGTACTGCAGACAGAGGAAGCTGGAGCCCAAAGCACCACATCCGACTTCTGCGTGCTCCCAGCGCCAAGACCTGTGCAAGGCACCATCAGCCATCTCTCGAGAATCGCTGCGTACCACACCACACACATACAGGGGCCCCAGCCCGAGCTCTGAGCACCCATCATTTGGGGTGTGTGTGGGGTAGGGGGTGCTCTCTGAGACACCCCCAACCATGAGTGAGCATCTATTCCCCATACACATTAAATTTCGGTCCACATTAAAATTTGAGTAACTTCAGCCCAGTGGTGACAATTGCTGCTGTAATTTATTACATATGAATTACCTCACTTAAAAATTTTTTCTTCATGCCTTCCAATACATGAATAAGTCATCTCTGTGTTAAATTCCCTTCATTTGAAATACCTAGGATAATTTCTATGTTTTCTGAAGATCCTAACTGATAGAATCACATTTACTTTGGTAAGAGATATTTTTGGTTTGACTTTTGATCAGGGGTGATTTCAAATTATATTAACTCATTTATATGTATGGATGTGAGACATTCTGGTTTTATTGTGTGTCTTCACTCCTTTTCACCCGCATCATGTCATCTTTGTTTCTGCCACATTATGGTAGTGTTATCTAATCTATCTTCCATTTATTTGATTTTATTTTTAGCTGTATCTACTCTGCTATTTAATCCATTCATTAACCCATCACTTTGGTCACTATGTTTTTAATTTCCAGAAGTTTTATTAATTCTTTAAGAAATCTGGTCATTTAGATAGTTTATTCCTTCTTACTCATTTTGCTAACGTCACATTTATTTTAAATGTTTTCATGTTGTGTTATTTTGTATTCTGCTGCTAACAGTTTAATATCTAAAGTCTATTGAGGGGAGTGCTGCTAAATCTATTCCCCTTTTTAAATTGATTCTCACTCCTGGCAGCTTTTTCCTTGTGCTTTTGATAACATTTTTAGTGCTTAGTTTTGATTATGTTTTGTTCCACCCACATGTTGGGCTGAATTAAATCTATGGGAATCCTGGGGGATTTGGATTGAATTTTTTTTTCTGAAAATATTAATACGAGGTGCCAAGGGAAGCTAGCAACATGAAGACACTGTGACAACGGAGGCAGCTTGAAATGGAACATGACAATAATTATTGGCATTATTTTTTCTACCTGGGACAGTAGCAGAAACATTTTCACGTCATCTCCCTTCGAAGTGGGTATTTTTAATTCCCACCCTTTCTCTGAGGATATGCCTCCTCAAGAAAACTGGCTTTGCACAGAGAACTTGCCTTACCTCCTACATAAAAAAAAGAGCCAAATCCTAGTCTTCTGACACCTCTCCAAACTGATCCCCCAAATCCTGGGTTTTCAATGTTGGCTTTTCCTCCAGGGCGGCACCATCTTTTATGGTTTCATTTATTTGTTCTCTGTAGGTAACTTCAGTATTTTCCTTTGAACCTATTCAAACATGTCAAATTATGTATCTTGTAATTTACCCAGAATCTGGGGGATTTTGTGTCTGAGGAATTTTTCAGAACACTCACTGCTCAAAGCTGCTATTAATATGTTTCATATTATTTATTTATTTATTTGTTTATTTATTTGAGATGGAGTCTCACTCTGTCACCCAGGCTGGAGTGCAGTGGCATGATCTGGGCTCATTGCAACCTCTGCCTCCCAGGTTCACGCCATTCTCCTCCCTCAGCTTCCCGAATAGCTGGGACTACAGGTGCCCGCCACCATGCCCAGCTAATTTAATATTTTTAGTAGAGACGGGGTTTCACCGCGTTAGCCAGGATGGTCTCTATCTCCTGAACTCTTGATCTGCCCGCCTCGGCCTCCCAAAGTGCTGGGATTACAGGCATGAGCCATGCCCAGCCAATATATTTCATATTTAAAATGTGAGCAGAGACAACGTGGGTTTGTGGAAAGAGTCTTGTCATCAGTGCTGGGTGAAAACATCGTAGTGTTATTTGCTAATGATGGCAACTTGGGTCTGACACTGACATTTTCTCACCTGCATCTTCCTTAAGATGGGGCTGGTAACAGCTACTTTGGAAGACTGTCGTAAGGACTAATCGAGATAACATACGTGCAGTGCCGGGAATAGCATCTTGTGCTCAGGAATTGCCCCAGTGTCTGCCGGAAGAATAAATGATGAAATAAATGGCTTTAGTGCCACCGCCACTGAAAATTTATCAGACTTCGTCCCTTCCACTTGACGGAATTAGGTCTCCACTATTAACCTACACTCCTTTGGCTTTTTTTCTGTCCTTTGCCTCCACTGGAGATGAGGAGGCCAATGCTCCTACCTCAAGCAAAAGCAGTTTCATGGATCCTACTCGTCCTTTTAACCTCCCTCTGACACCTGTTTCTCTGTGTTGCACGAGTCCTTGAGGCTTTAAGGAAAATGTGGAAGCATGAATTGACTCAATTCTTCAGAAGGGAGGATTCGTCTAATCTGGTAAGGGGGACCAGAGGGTGGAAGTGAAGGGGTTCATATTGGGGCAGGTGACCCAGTGGAAAGAGCTCTGGGGTCAAGACCCCAGGGAGAGCCCTGCGTCTCTCTCTAATTTATTTATCAATTAATGGTGCTGGGAGAGTTGTCCAGGCCATCAAGGGGACACAGTGGGAACACCTGGTCAGAGGGACACAGTCAAACCACTCCTGTGTCTCAGTGGCCTCAAGTTGTAAAATGACTTTACCTACCTCATCCCAAAGAAGGTTAGGAACAAAACCCCTTATAAGGCAGACCAGAACCTCGTCCAACCCCTCAACCTCCAGAGCATCGGTTTGTTGTTAATTTTGCTAACATAGAGGATGTGTGTTATGTAATTTGTGAATGATAATAGACTATATACCACATTATGGATTGTAAATCCCACCTAGGCAATTAATTCTCACAGAATATTTTCATTGAATGTTTGCTGAAGTCCTGTATGTGCGGACAACCTATAATCGTAATTGATGAATGAGCATAGCTTCTAAGTGAACGTTGGTTATTTTTATTTACAAAAAAACCCAAAGGTATGTGTCATACATAACATTTACATATTTACATACATTAAGCACAACACTTAGAGGGAATGCAGACAATAAAAGTAAAACAACAGGAGGCGGAGCTTGCAGTGAGCTGAGATCCGGCCACTGCACTCCAGTTCGGGCACAGAGAGAGACTCCACCTCAAAAAAAAAAAAAAAAACAACAACAACAAAGACATGCTGGAAGTTCACTCATTGGCCAATGACCTGTACAACAGCTCTGAGTTGGGTCTGAGTTCCCAAGATCTAGATGAACATTTCTTCATTTTTCAGTGCTATACAAAATATAACAACAATAGCAAGGGTGCACCTTGACATTAAACATACATCAGTGGCAGTTTCTCCCCGCTTTACCTCCAGATAATCAACAAAACCGTCAGCCAAGCACTGCCTTGTTGTGTTTGCCAATTTCCATTGTGTAAATACCCCCACCAGGGCTGACTTGAAGCTGCACACCGCGCTGGAGGTGCAGCTGAGAAGAGGTGAGCGGCCACATGTCGTTACACTGCAATTCCACCATAGGGAAGAAATAGACACAAATAAGACCTCAGAAGCAAAACTCCTAGCGAGCCATAATAAGACGATTGGGAAGGGCTGAGTTTTAAGTATGTGTTGCCCTTGTTTTATTGAATTGTAAATTTATATAGTATAATTTTAATCATGCCTATTGTATTAGCTTCCTTAGGCTACCATCACAAATTACCACAGACTTGGAGGCTTAAACAACAGAAATTCATCCACTCAGGTTCTGGAGGCCAGAGGTTTGCAATCAAGGTGTAGGCAGGGCCAGGATCCCTCTGTGGGATCTGAGGGAGGATCCTTCCTGCTTCTTCCAGCCTCTGGTGGCTCCAACTGCATCTTTTGTTTTCTTTTTTTTTTTTTTGAGACGATGTCTCGCCCTGTCGCCCAGGCTGGAGTGCAGTGGCGCGATCTTGGCTCACTGCAAGCTCCGCCTCCCGAGTTCACGCCATTCTCCTGCCTCAGCCTCCCAAGTAGCTGGGACAACAGGCGCCCGCCACCAAGCCAGGCTAATTTTTTGTATTTTCGGTAGAGATGGGGTTTCACCGTGTTAACCAGGATTGTCTCGATCTCCTGACCTTGTGATCCACCCGCCTCGGCCTCTCAAAGTGCTGGGATTACAGGCATGAGCCACCGCACCTGGCTCCAACTGCATCTGAGCTTGCAGATACATTATCCTAATCTCTGCCTTCATCACCCCAAGGCCTTCTGTCCTGTGTGTGTGACTCTCACACCCCCATCTTTCTCTAATAACGACACCTGCCACTGGATTCAGAGACCACCCGAAACCTCAGAAGCCTTCACTCAATTGTATCTGCCAAGACCCCCTTTCCAGATAAGGACACTTGCCATGAACAGATCTGGTGGGACCTATCTTTTCTTGGGGGAAGGGAGCACTATTCAACCTACTTCACCTACGTTTGCACCCACCCCACAATATTCCTGGAAAATTAACCATCTTTTCTCTGAAGCCAGCATGAGCTGGTTCCAGCATGTGGCTGGAAAGAATCCCAATGTGGTCCACACTTTCCGTGGAAACAAAACAAAGCCCATCTGTCTCTTTATCTGGTTAGACAGCTACTGAGCACCCACCAAGTATAAGGGGCTGACCCAGGGTCACCCTAGAGGGCCTCACCTCTGCAGGTTCACCAGACCCATCTTGATGCGGATCCCCGGCTCCCGCTCTGGGAAAACTGAATTGGATCTGCTGGCACCAGGGCTGGCCCTGAGGAGGTGGAGAGGGGCGTGTGCCCACCAGGCAACCTCCACACTGAGCCCAACTTGTCAGAGCCCAGAAAATGGGCAGAGGCACAGGAAAGGAGGCTCCTCAAGCCAACAACCCCTAAACCTCTGGGCCACAGATACTTCTCCAGGGTGGCCCCTCCTGAAGCCCGTAGGGCTAGGGATGCTGATGAGGACAGCTGGGTCACCTCCCCAGACCTCCTCACAGCCCAGCGCTCAGGACGGATGCTGGATGCCTGCTGAACGGGCCCAGCCAGAGGAGTGGGCGACCCACGCCCCCAGAGCCCCGTTTTGCTGTTGAGAATGAGGCATTCATTGTTAGTGAGAAACCGTGAAAACTCAGGAGAATTGGCCAACATGGTCACATTCGTCTCCAATAGTGAAGTCAGTGACAATTGTGCTTCCGTCAGCGTCTAAAAAAGGAAAACAGAGAGTTTGAGGGACATACTGGCCCTTTGTGGTATGAAGGGTTTCTGAGGACAGCAGCCCAGGACCCACGGTCGGGGCTCGAGGCCCAGTGTTGCACCTCAGTTTCCTCTTCTGTCAGGCGATGAAGTGCTCACTCCTTCCAAGAAGCTCGTGAAGGTTGCAGGAGGTGAGGGATGAAAAGGGGCACCACAGCTGTGGAGCACCCCAAAAAGTTAGCGTGACTGAGAGAAGCAAGGGACACCAGAAATTAGCAGACCTGAGTGGACAGCGCCAGGCCCAGCCTCGGCCTGCTGCTGAAGTCCCACCATGTACAATTGTATCTTCGGTCAAGGCAACAGGGTTCCGGGTGTTCAACGGGCCAGGCAGAGGGAAAGCTTTCTGGTCGCTTAGGACAGACCCCAAAAAGGGTGGAGAGGTGGGAGGAAGAGTGTCTAGCGGGCGAGTCCGGGGCAGGCTCTCCTAGGGGAACAAGCGGGGGAGAAAGGAGAGCATGGCCGGAACGTTTCCTCGACCTGTGACCTGTGACTCCTCCTGTCATCCACACGTGGTGATGAAGGCCCTCCGGGCAGCATCCACTCCCAAGACTCTGCCCTAACATTTTCCCCTTTCTCGAGACACCCCTACCCCGTGTCCTAGGCTTGGGGTCTGTGGAGGACGAGTACTGCAGTCCCTGTCACTCCAAGCTCCACCCAAGTGCCTTCCTATATCACCTCTGACATCCCTCATGTTCACAGGATCGCAAGAGACTCCAGAGCTGCCCCCGACCCAGCCTTCCCATCTGACTTCCTAATAAGAGCACCCCTCTGGGCGATGGCGCAGTGAGGAAGGCAGGGGTTTATCAGTTGTAATAGTGCCCGCCTTGTTTTTCCTATGTCCTTAAAGCTTTTGTTATTAAAGGTTATGCATTCCATGACTCATTATGGGGCCTGCCACTGGGTCCTATTAAACCTGGCTACCTTTTAGATCAGCAGTAAGTGGATATGAGCAGCACATCCAAATGTGAGCAGCTTGGTGGCCTCCAAGGGAGGGGAACGGGGCATGAGGTGACCCTCTCCCCAGCAAGGTGACATGTCTCTGGGTCCACATTTTGACCAACATGAAAGGGAGCAGAGTGAGATCCAAAGAGAAAGAATGTGGCAGCAGCAACAACCCAATGCACATTTGGAAGGGGTTGGCAGTCGGCTGAGGGAGGACCCCAGGGGATGTGCCCACCTGCAGAGGGGTCAGAGAGTGGAGGCTGGGTGCACATGGTGTGGGTTTACCGCCTGCAGTGCTGGGTGGGCATAGTGCACTTGGCACTGGGCTTACCGCCGGCAATGCTGGGTGGGCATGGTGCACCCAGAGCTGGG
Source organism: Piliocolobus tephrosceles (assembly GCF_002776525.5). Lineage (NCBI taxonomy): Eukaryota > Metazoa > Chordata > Mammalia > Primates > Cercopithecidae > Piliocolobus > Piliocolobus tephrosceles. The sequence goes on along the minus strand of NC_045452.1, from coordinate 30,157,332 downwards.
CTTACCGCCTG
>NC_045452.1:30149580-30157311 GCF_002776525.5 Piliocolobus tephrosceles | reverse complement strand
CATGGTGCACCCAGAGCTGGGCTTACCGCCTGCAATGCTGGGTGGGCGCAACACCCTTCTCAATTCCAGGTTTACTGTTCCATGCTGACGTTGATCCTGTGTCCTGAGGACATTGCAGACACCTCCTAACTGTTTGTATCCCTAGAAAGAGTCAAGTTGAGCATAGGAGGGCAGATGCGGAGGGAAAGGGACACTGCTGGAAGTTGGACAGGCTGTCTCGGGTTGGGAATGTGGTGCGGTGCCCAGGCTTGTCTCCATGGTGGGCCTCAGTGGCTGGGGAGCTCAGGTGCTCTCACGAAGGCAGGGACAGCACCCCTCATTGTGGCAAGCAGCAATGGCAGCGTGGGATGAAAGGAAGCCCTCAGATGACAGGGCATCTCCCACATTCCCCCAGGAGACACCCTGTTTCTGGGCTTAGTGCAGGACTTAGCCCTTGCCACATTCACACAGACCACATGACTATTTGTCTCTAAAATGAGAGGATTAAAGCAGGTTCTCAACCTCAGTTTGCTCCCCAGATGACTCGTGGAAATTTCTGAAGACATTTTTATTGTCAGGACATGGGGGAGGGGCTACTGGCCCTGTAGAGTAGAGGTCAGGAATGTTTTCGACTTCTTGGATCACACCGGAAAGCCTCCCAGGGCAAAGCAGCATCCAGTAGAAATGCTGAGGTTGAGAAACTCCATTGTGAAAAACAGCCATGTAACATTTCTCATGATACATGTGTTGACTACGCAGTTCTGCTGTTCTGGGCCCATCTGATGCTCACATTGTTGGCCACCCCATGGTCCAAGATGGCCACGTGTGTTTATCTGGTGTGTTGTCTTTTAAAAGATTTGCTTGGGGTAGATGTGTGTGTGTGTGTGCTATACATCTAAAGGAAGTGGCAGGCCAGGCATGGTGGTGGCTCGTGCCTGTAATCGCAGCACTCTGGGAGGCCAAGAAAGGCGGATCACTTGAAGTCAGGAGTTCAACACCGGCCCTGGCCAGCGTGGCAAAACCCCATCTCTACTGAAAATACAAAAATAAAATATAAAAAATTTAGCCAGATGTGGGGGTGTGTGCCTGTAATCCCAGCTACTCATGAGGCTGAGACAGGAGAATCACTTGAACCTGGGAAGTGGAGGTTGCAGTGAGCCAAGATCATGGCACTGCACTCCAGCCTGGGCGACAGACAGAGACTTCATCTCAGAAAATAAAAAAAATAAAAAATAAAGGAAGTGGCAGCTTTTCATTAGGTTGGGTTTTTCCTAAAAGTCTGCAATTAAATAGCACTTTTTAAGCATCTGCTGTGTGCATGCTAGTGTGTGAGATGTTCAACAAGGTGGACGTGGCATGGACCCTGTCCTCCTGGAACTCACAGCTCCTGTGGCCGTGTGGAAAACTGTGCCTACAAATGCCACTGTGGCTTAACTTAGCAGCCCAATTAGCTCTGCTTGAATTTGGAATGAACGCCGGACGTTTTGTTCTGAAGAGCTCCCTATCTCTCTATCACCTAGAGTTGTCTGGAGCCAAGAGCTAAAAGAAGTTGGCTGGGGGAGCCCGGTGGGCTGGTTTGCAGGGGGCTTTAGATGTGGGGTCCGCAACTGTGGATGTCATGTTACGGGAAATGGGAAGTCATTTTCTTTTCGAAGAAGGAAGTTGAGTTTTGTGAAGGAGCTGATGCTTGTTCTTGGGCAGCTTGGTTGGGAATCTTCTGAAGGCAAGAGTATGTGCTCAGTGATCCATCCATCAGGAGCTCCTCTGACCTGTGGGGTTGTAGAGACAAGGCAGAAACTCTGGGAGCTTCCCACTAGTACCATGAGCCAAGGTGGCTGCTGCCCTGGATTGACAGCACAGCTGGGAGAATCTGCCTGGATCTCGCCAGGGCCAGTGTGGTCCAGGTCATGTGTCTTCTCCAGGAGTCCACAGAAGTTGTCCCAGCCCCAAAGCCGAGGGCCGTCCTCACAGGATGTGGAAATTCCTGATCTGACTCAGTTTTCCACCTTCAGTCCTCTTTGAAACAAGGCAAGGTGTAAACAAAAAAAGGAATAAAAGCAAAGCAACACTTCCAGCCTGCGCTTAGAGACCTCACAACGTTTTAATCTGAGGTCTGTTTTAAGATCTGCTAACTGTTTTTACAAGATTTATCTTTTGATTTTCTCAAAGAATTCACCCACATCAGTGTTAGCCCTTCATAAAAGCCACAGATACAAAAATACAATCTTTATTATAACACATAACAATTTTATTTCCTACCAGATGAGAAAGATTCAGGGGAGAAATTGCTATTGTCCAGTTATTTTTACATTCAAATAAATTGCAAATCAGTCTCTCAGGACAACATGTCCTGTCTTAAAGCATTTAACTTGCTCTCACAGGGAGAAACCAGCCAAATGTGCTTGGAAACACTTGGAAACGCTCCCTCTCACATGGCTGCAGGACAGCATCCTGGTAGTTTTCCACTCTGTCATCTTCTTAGCCTGAGGGTAGCATCAGGACCAGGAAGCTGGCAGCCATGGCTGGAGGCTGAAGGCTCTGCATCAGGTGTCAGGGTACTGGGAAAAGACTGGAAGCCAGAGAGCTCTCCTCAGCCCCCTCTCCTCCAACCACTTCTAGCTTAAGCTCCTCATGAAACCGTGGAGACCCAAGGTCAGGGTGCCTTGGGAGCTCGCAGGATAATCCTAGTGGGGAGCAGTCAGCCAGGACACCTTGGAGAACCTGGAACTGAGCTGTGCCTTGCAAAATGCCAAGGAAAGACTCAGAAAGAGGAGGGGTGAGAGGAGGGTGGTACACCCCAGGAAGGTGGGACCCCAGGGAGTAAAGTCATGGAAGCCTGGCACGGAAGCCTGGCACTGAGGGTAGAGTACCACTGGGTGTGGACTGAGACTACCTTGTAATAGGATGATGTCTAACTGGCCACATCAGGCATAGTTCCACACACGTCATTCAAATCATTGAGCCTCCCAACACTGGTACGCAGTAGGAGCTACTGCGGTCCCCGTTTTATGACAGAGGACACTGAAGTACAGAGAGATTATGCAACATCCCAAGGCACAGTAAGAGTTACCAGGAGCAGCACAGGCATTGATGCCTACAAGGTCTGGTTCTGGAGCCTGAGCACCTTTCTGCCCTTCTCTACCATGAGAGGGCAGTAGGAGAATCGGTAGGGACTATACTGGGGAGTATAGCAAACACTCAGTTCAGTCTCAATTGCTCAGGGCAGCAGTCCACCCACCTGTGTTTCCCTGATATGGCCCCAGTTCAATCTGTGGCTTCACCTCCAGCTCAGGCCTTCAGCATTAAGAAGTGTAGGTCTCTAGGGGACTTTCTTCTCCTTCACTGTGCCGTTCCCTTCCCAGTCCAGTTAATCCCCAAGTCCTGCTCAATGTCTCCTGAATCCACCTCACTGCCTTCATCTGCACACTGCTGACCTGGCTTCATCATCACCAGAGCTTGTGTTTCTGTGATGCAGGTGGTTCCCATCGCTGTCTCAGAGGGCTCTTGTTCACAAGCAGAGCCTGGCACAGAGAAAGCTCTCACAATGTGTGGTGCTTGGGTGCATGCCATGAGTCCACTGGGCCCTTCCATGTCCTTCCAGCCCTACAGTCAGCCTGCATTTCCCAGCCTCACTTTCGATGAGCAGAGTGTGTGACTGAGTTCTGACCAGTGGACTGCGGCAGAGTGATGTGTGTTGCTTTTAGGTCTGGCCCTGAATAAACCAATCTTGAGGTCCTATGCTACTTCTTTGTTCCCCCCTTTCGTCAGCCAGATGAGGACACCGAGACCCTGGGATAGCAGAGTCACAAGAAGAGAGACACTTGCCTTGAGTGTCTTCATGGAGTGAGCAGTTTCGACCCCACCCCTTCCAACCCACAGCAAAGGGACATGGATGAACAATATGCCTGTGTCACGATATATCATATAACTTCACAAATTCAGATGATGTTGGTATCTTCATCATTCTCTTACAGTTTTAAATGTAAACATTTATTTCTTTAATGAGAAAAAATAATGTCTTAAAATTAAATACACACTTTTTTTGTGAAAATTTGGATTTTGCATTGAAATGCTCTGGGATATTTGATTTGTGCTTGGGAGGGGGAGGGAATTTTGTCATCTTATCTCTCAATAAATACCAAAATTAATTGCAGCTATGTTAGAAGTAATGATGGAAATGAAAATTTAAAATAGCACCTTTGCCAGAAATCAATTCACAGATCACATTGTCTATTTCTGGTTTCCATTCTGCTCAGTTCATCCACTCATCTTGACTTGAGACTGTCCTACACTGTCTTGACCATTATCATTGCATTAAATTTTGAAATAAGGTGGTATGATAACCCCCAATTTTTCTTTTTCAAAATTGCACCAGCTATACTAATATCTTCATATTTCTGCACATATTTTGGTTTCAATTTGTCAATATCAATTTTTTTTAAATTGCTGGAATTTTGATTGTGATTTCTCTCTATTTATAGGTCAATAGGGAGAATTGTCATCAACATTTGCTACTTTTTATAGGTAGATCATCTTTACACATTTTTAACTTAATTCTGTTTGCTTCAGATAAATACTCTGTATGATTTGATTCTGTTTAAATGTATTGTGACTTGTTTTATTGTCCTACATTGTGATTATCTTGGTGAACGTATCATCTATACTGGAAAAGAAAGTGTGTTCTTCATTTGTTGGGCATATGTTCTATGATTATTAACTAGGTCCAGGTGGTTAATTGTGTTCTTCAGATCTTTTATATCCTCACTGGTTTTTGTCTTGTTCTTCTATCAATTGCTGAGAGAGAGGTATTATAGTTTCCAACTATATTATTAGGGAGTTTTTTCTCCCGTTAGTTCTGTCAATTTTTGCTTCATGTATTTTGGAAGTTCCATTATTAGATATTATATACATTAAGTTTTAGTTTGTATTTTTCAACTTCTTGATGGATTTTTCCAATTGTCACTATGAAATGGCCCTCTTTACCTGTATAACACTTTTCCTTGAACTTTACTATGTCTCGTATAGCCACCCAAGTTTCTTTTGCTTCTTGTTTGCATGCCGTATCTTTTTTAATCCTTTACTTTCACCTTATCTGTGCTTTTCTGTTTAAAACGTCCCTCTCATAGACAGGATGTAGTTGAGTCTTTCATTTTTAATCTAGCCTGAGAAACTGTGATTTATAATTGGTCTGTTTGATCCATTTACGTTTAATGTAATTGTAGATATGTTTGGGATTAACTGTACCACTTGGCTACTTGTTTTCTCTATTCTCCCACGCACTTTGGTTCTTTTCCCTTTCTTTCCTGCTTTGTTTTGGCTGAGTCAAGTATTTTTAGTATTCCATTCTATAACCTTGGTTGGATTTTTACCTATACCTCTTCAATTTTTCCTTCAGTGCTTGCTCAAGAGATCCACAATACTCATCCCTAATGCATCATGATTCATCTTGAGTAAATAATATGCTTTTTGCATACAATGTCAGAGCCTTCTCCTTCCCCTGCCTGCCTGTTGTGCTCTTGCAGTTCCATATTTTTCTTTCATATATGATATAAACACCAAAATTGATTACTACTTTTGCTTTAAGTGTACATTTCTTTAAAGAAGTCATGAAAAGAAAAATATTAATATTTTAACTTCATGCAGTTGAATGTCTTGATCACCCAGTAACACACTGTGTTTTTTCTGTTTGGTTGGCAGCAGATACATCCAATTTCTGCTTACTTTGGGTTGCACATCCCAGTGCCTTCAGGCAGTCATCTTTATAATAACCTAGATATTTGTCTTTACAATTGACCTGGAGTTTACAATTCCATTCATGGAAAGATTAGTTCAGTATAAGCTATTTTACCATTCCCAGAATTTAGAAGTAACACAACCCATTTCTATTCTAGTATGAATTGCCTTTAAGTAACTGTATTTATTTGTATGGGCATTTTAATTGCCATATATATGTATATTTCTGCTTCTGAATGACACATGAGCTAGCTTGAATAATTTAGCCATAAACCTTTTTATAACAGCTTTATAGAGACACAATTCACATAACAAAAAAATCATCTCTTTAAGGCATGTAATCCGGTGGATTTTAGTATATTCACAGAGTTGTGTAACCACTCCACTATCTAACTTTAGAGCATTTTCATCACCTCGAAAAGAAACCTTGTACTCGTTAACACTCACTCTGACATCACCCTCAAACAACCAGGGTCTGGGCAACCAATCTAGCTTCTGTCTGTCCAGGTTTACATATTCTGGACATTTCATACAAATAGAATCCAGCCTTTCGTTACTGGCTTCTGTCACTGAGTACAATGTGTTCAAGATTTATCCATGTGTACCATGTGTCAGCATGTCGTTCATTCTTATGGTCAAGTGATATTCTATTTTATGGATATACCATGATCAATCCCAGTAGCATTAGCAAACCCGTTTATGTGGTCACCTATTACAGCAGTGTCCTCTAGTCCAGCTTTTATGATAATAAAGCTGCCATTTTGGTTCTCGCTGTCTGGATCCCATCTTCTCTGACATGAGTCACAATGTGGGTGGAGATTGAGGGATGTGTTTAGTAGAATTCTCCTTTCCAACCTGAAGTAATTATGGCAAAATGATAGCATCATGGAAATCTGAGAGTGAGTCCATGGGTTCGTGTTTTATTATTTACTGTGATTTTTTAATACGTTGGAAAAAAATTTGCTGAAATTATTTTAGGGAACTTGACTGTGAAAAGAAAAGGTTACAAGGACTTTAAGAAATATCCCATTTAATTGTGTTAATATAATTTAAAAATTCTGTTCATGGTGCTATAGCTCCCTGCAGGATGAGAAAGGTAAAGGAATTTATGGGATTAGACACGGTAAATTTATTCCACAGAATGCTGCTGGACTTCTTCCACTGGAAAAATCAAAGCTAAGGTCATATTGACGTGCTTGGGGCTTGGGGGGTAAGTGTCCTTTATCAAACTATGTGTCACTAAACTGAGATAATTTGGTGCTGATCAACACAATCTAGAAAGGAACAGATATTGATTTGCAGAACTGCCAATATTTTCTCTCTAAAAGGAAAGAGGAGTTGAGCTAATTATAAATAAAACCTCACACTTCTCAAAGAAGCCACTGAAAGATGCGTCCTCTGACTCTGGTGTGACAGTCCTGTGGGAGAGAAGGAGTGGTGAGGAGTGAGCCGTGTGTCTGCAGGCATCTGAGAAGACTGAGAGCTGGCTGCAGATGCCACTGAGGCTGAGACCTCCTGACCTGCTAGTGCTCCCCTGCACTGATTTCTGAGCTTACATCTGGCCAAGAGCAGATGGAGAACAGGCATCCCAAAAGGACAAGAGAGGCAGGGGTGGGTTGAGCACAACTGGCTCCTCTTCCCTGGTGTTAACAGGCAGCCTGAGTAGACAATGCCTCAAGACTCAACCCTGCTGGGAGGATGGGTCTCAGCCCATCCTGAGGGCTGCAATCTGAGAGAGAGAGTTCTGCAACTCCTAACATTTTATCCTTGAGCAGGAATGGGAGAATTGGGAGATGGGGAAATCCATGCACTTCTATCTTTCTGCACCCTCCCAATAAAATATAACACATCAATAGGCCTTTCTCCCTCCCTCCCTCCCTCTCTCTCTCTCTCTCTCTCTTTCTTTCTTTCTTTCTTTCTTTCTTTCTTTCTTTCTCCCTTCCTTCCTTCCATCTTTCTCTCTTTCTTTCCTTCCTTCTGTCTTTCTCTCTCTTTCCTTCCTTCCATCTTTCTCTTTCT
>NC_045452.1:30100422-30149480 GCF_002776525.5 Piliocolobus tephrosceles | reverse complement strand
TCTTTCTTTCTTTCTTTCTTTCTGTCTTTCTTTCTTTCTTTTTCCCACAGGAAAATTCATTTCATTGTTAGATATTTTTTGGAAGGGAGAGGCATTACATAAAATTAATTTATAAATGTATCCCTAACACACTAAAAAGTATAACTGTAGTTTTCAAAATTTTATTCTAAAAATTTTCTCTTCTCATTGTAATTTATTTTTGTGTATAGTGTGAAGTGGGAGTTCAGCTTTGTTTTTTTTTTTTAATTAGGATGATAAACCATCATTTTCACACTGAATTAAAAGAGTTCCTTGGTTTTATATTAAATCCCTCACGATATTGCATTTTATTTCTGAACCCTATTCTAGTCTGCTCGTCTCTCTGTGTCTATTTTTATGCCATTTGAGATTTTTTAATAATGACAGTGGCTTTGTAGCAGGTATCTGGTATATGGCGTGCTTTCTCAATATGTTTTGTGATAAGTTCTCTTAGGTAATTTTGAACATTTATTGGGTTATGTGATCTTCATGATGCTTGTATTCTAGGTCAAAATAAAAATATGGATTTAAAACTGTGTCATTTCATTCATCTTATTATTCATTCAACAAACGTGGATCTCTCAGCAGCTTCGGGCTCTGTGGGCTGCCATGGAGATTTGGTGGGGAGTGAGACGGGCAATCCCACTTTCCCATAGCTCACTCTGCAGGAGAGGAGACAGTGGGACACTCGACCACGGAAATAAGTAAAACCGTTCCTTAGAGAGCGATGAGCAACACAGAGACATAAAGCAGGGAGAGGCAAGTGGGAGGATGGGTTTGGCTTCCCCAGTTTCCTACCTGGGCCCTGGAGTGACTACAAACAGCAGGAAAGAAGATGCCTCTTGGCGACAGCAGACCTAGCACTGCCTGCCCAGGCCTGGCAATGACCAAATGAAGTTACATCTTCAGCAGGTGCATTTGTCAGGGCTGCTGAAACCAAGTATGACTAACTCGGCGGCTTGGAGCAACACAAACTGACTGCCTTGCAGATCTGGAGGCCGGGAATCAAGAATCGAGGTGCCCACAGGGCCACTGTCACTCTGAAGCCTATAGGGAAAGCGTCTTCCTTGCCTCTTCCTAGTTTCCAATGGTTTGTTGGCACCTTTGGTGTTCCTTGGCATAGAGAGATGTCGCTCCAATCCTTCATCCCTCTGTGCTTGTGCACAGTTCATATTTTCTAAGGACAGCTGTCACGTTGGATGAAGTCCCATCTTAAGTATCTCATTTTAACTTCATTTCCTCTACAAAAGATCCTGTTTCCAAATAATGTCACATCCTGCAGTACTTGGGGTTAGGACTTCAACATACCATTTTGTGGAGACAAAATTCAACTTATTAAAGTAGGGTTTTGTGGGGCAAGCAGAACTCAGTCCCTCCTCCAGTTTAGAGTCACAGCCTTTGTCAAACAATGGAAAGTTCCCCTTCATAAAACCTAAAAGACTTTCCTATGCTGAGACATAATCTTCCCAGTGAAGGGGCAGAGGTGATGGAATAAGCCCCTGGGTCTGAGGACGTCCGCCCTGGAAACTTCCACCGTTTGCTTCTGTGCCCGCCCTAACTTATGCCCAAGACCCATGTTTTACTCATGTCTACTTATTTATTTTTTTCTTTCTACTTTCTTTCGCTTCATCTTGTTCTTTTTGTAATTTTTTTGAGTAGGACGTTTCAGTCAGTAATTTTTATCATATCTCTCCCTTGTCAAACATAGTCATTTTGGAGGTATAAATTTTAAGTACTGCCTTCACGACATCACACACGTTGTGATAAGTAGCATTTTCATTAATTTTTGGTTTCAAATCTGTTCTTTTCCATTTGCTTATCGCCTTTTAACCACAAATCATTTAGAAATGAATTTTTATCAAATTGCAGTCAGAGAACATGATCTGTGTGATATTGATATTTTTTTCAGTAGTTTTGAGACTTACTTGGTGATTTGGAATGTGGTCAAGTTTTGTAATGTGCTCTTGAGAGAAGGATATTTTACTTAACTGGGGAAGGTATGCAGTCATGTGTCACCTAGACTTCTAGGTCACCACCAGATTGGATTACAAGGGTAGTCCCATAAAATTATAATGCTGTATTTTTGGTGTGCCTTGTCTACATTTAGAGAGGCTTAGATACACAACTCCATTGTGTTTCCATTGCCTGCAGCATGCAGTAGAGTCACACGCTGCACAGGTGCATTAGCCCAGGAGTGACAGGCCCTACCACATAGCCCCAGTGTGCAGTAAGGTAGACCACCTAGGTTAGTCCAGGTACACGCTCATGTCCACACAACAACAAAATTGGCTAATGACTCATGACTCAGAGCGTGTCCCCCTTGGTAAGTGACGCATGACTGTAGTTCTATTTATGTTTGTTATATCAAGAACACTCACTATGCTTTTGAAAGCTTCCATGTTAGGGATTGGCAAACTTTTTCTGTAAAGGGTCAGTAGTAAATTATTTTTGGCTTTTTGGGCCAGATGGTCTCTGTGACAACTTCTTCACTCTTCCACTCTAGCTAAACAGCAGCCACAGGCAATAAAGAAATAAACAAGTGAGTGCAGCTGTGTTCCAATAAAACTTTATTTACAAAAGCAGGCAGGCGTTGAGGAGTTTATCTCTGTTCCCTGTGCATATGGATGTTTATTCAGCTTGATGCATCAGTTACTTAGCAATGCATTAAGGTCCACCATGAGGGTGTGTGTGTGTGTGTGTGTGTGTGTGTGTGTGAGTGCATATGTGTGTGTTGCAGAATTTTCTTATGACTCCATACGGATCTGCTACATTTATTTCAAGGACATGCTATTAAGTGCATACTTACTCATTATTGGTGTTTTATTCTCATGAGTTAGTCCTTCAATCGTTCTAAACTAGCCCTCTTTATTCATAATAATGCTTTTTGCCTTAGGTTTTATTTCATATATCAGTATATTTGCACCAGCTCATTTGGAGCTTTAGTTTTTGTTACTGGCCTGGTATGAACGATTTCTCTCCCCACTCTGCCAAACTTTTCATGTCACCACGTCCCAGGTGGCTTCCAAGTGTTTGCAAACAGCACATGTGCTGGTCTATTTTGGGGTGTTTTATTTGTTTTTGTGTGTTTACTTTTTTGGTATATGGGACTTTATATTTTAACCAGTGAGTTCAATCCTCTTCAACGAATCTTAGGTTACTGAAATCTTGGAGCTCATTTCTACCTGTCGATTCTGTCCTCTCTATTTGCCATGTTTCTTCATTTGTGTGTTTTCTGTTCTTTCTTCTTTATGTTGGTTTTACTGAATTGTTTTTATTTTCCTACTTTTTCTTTATGATTTGAAAATTATCTGTTACATGTTTAATGTTTTAATATTTGTCCTTAATTTTTCACCATTTTTAGGCTTAGCAGAGTGTGACGTTAAGTAGCACATCTGTCCTCCTCATCAAACGCCGTGAGTGTTAGACAACAGCAACTTTGACTCCCTCCTATCTTCAATGTTGGTGCCAGGTGCTTTCATTACTCCTGACATGTTCATTGATTTCCATTGTTTTGCAAGGTCCTGGAGACCTACTCAGCCATGTAGCTATGTCTTTACTAACCTAGGCCTCCTTTATTCCTCTTTTTCCTCCAGGCAATGAGGGGCTCTTGTCAGGAACGAGGCTTTGTGATGCACTGCTGACCTTGCTCCTGCCTTCGTCATCTGAGAGGCCAGCACCGCCACCCCTTTGTAGACTTGTCAAGCAGAGCTGCCTGGAGTGAAGGAGCAGGCAGAATCTTGGGCCCCCGGAGCCCTCTGTGACCAGCCATTCCCATCTTGCTGTGTTCTTTTCTCAAGGCTGCTCCTCATAAAAGCATCATCTACAGTGTTCATCCTTTCTTTTGGTGAATTGCATTCAAAAGTAGAACCCTGGTCACTCTCTTTGAGGAAATATCCTTTTTCTTTGTTGTGTAGATACTGTATGTCTCTAGATGGAATTTTTGGGTTATCCTCACCTACAAATGTTCTCTCTGAGTAAATGTTTTGCTTGCTCTCAGGGCCGATTGGTGTATTTGACTCCTAGGATACCATCTGGTGGCTGACCTGAATCGCCTGGTGCACTGTGCTGGACCAATACACCCAAGACCAGATTCCCCATCCTCCCACCTCCAGCCTGTTTCTGCACCATCTTCTCCAACCCAGCAAACCGGAACTCCATCCTTCCAGGTGCTCGGAATGGAGGTGGGGGCCCACCTGGCTCTTCTGCACCATCTTCCCCAACCCAGCAAACCGGAACTCCATCCTTCCAGGTGCGCGGAATGGAGGTGGGGGCTCACCTGGCTCTTCTGTACCATCTTCTCCAACCCAGCAAACAGGAACTCCATCCTTCCAGGTGCTCGGGACGGAGGTGGGAGCTCACCTGGCTCTTCTGTGCATTGCTTTCTTTCTCCCCTCACCCTGTCATCCAGTAGCTGATTGGAACCAAATCAGGCTGGTAATCCCTTCAAAGTTAGCACAGAATCCAGCCAATTCCTCTTCCTCCCCTGACCCTAGGCTGGTCCAAGCACCATCATTCTCCTCCTATCACAGTTGTTTCTGTCTGCTCTCCTTCTCCTTAATTGCCCCACTGTAGTCAGCTGAGTAAAGAAAAAAATAAGAGGAGCTCTTAAAGAATTAAAGTGAGCTTTATTCACAATTCTTGCTGAGGACTGTAGCCTGAGGACCACAGCCTGGGAGGAGCCTTTCAGAAAGGTTCTGTCCAACTGCCCTGAAATCGTGATTCAACTGACAGTTTATATCTGGGCGGAGAGGCACCATATGTGCAGAATCACATCAGACTTGCTGGACATCACAAGAAAGCAGGTTAGGGCAGAAGACAGAGTTCCATCAAGAGTCACACCCAGCTTAGGGTGGAAGAAACAGTCCACGTGGCCATCGACTACAGAGGCATGGCCACTAACCTTGTCAGGCATTGTCTCCTGTGTAGGAAACGGCAAGGAGCAGGGTCGTTTGTGTTTTAAGGAATATTAGTGACTCAGGCAAGAGATGGTGGGGGCTGTGTGCTCCGTTCTATCCAATCCTCTGGAGAGCTACCCATCATCACAGGGTCAGAGGCTTTGTGAGATTTTGTTGGTAGCAGAGAAGACAAACATGATTCTTATCATGGTCACTCTACCTCACAAGCCCCCATTCAGGGCCAAAGGAATCTTGGAAAACATACAGCAGATCATACCACCGGCCTGCTCCAAATCCCACCCCCTCACCCCTGGCTTCTTTGCCCTCTTTTGTTTCTTATCAGATGCACTTCCAAGCCTGACTCTACTCTGGTCATACTGGGCTCCTCACTCCCTTGCCCAGCACGGAATCAGACATCTGTGCTTGCAGCCCTGTCTGGGCTGTCCTTCCCACTGCTCACTCCCTCACCTCCATCCCCTTTTGAGGAAGCTGTGTGCTGACTAAAAGCGCTATTAAAATCCCAGTGTCCTCACTACGGAAACGCTCTGCTCCCCACACTTTTTTTACTGCCTCGTAGGTTTTTAATCTAACATCCTTCATATTTACTCATTTATTTACTTATTTTATTTCTACACACTGTAATACAAATTCTGTATGTCAAGTAAAGAAGTTTTGTTTGTTTATTCTCTGTTGCCACCCAACTGCTAAGAAGAGTGTCCATCACATGTGGGTCCATTGAGAGTATTTGCTGGCTGAATGAGTAGATGTACAGAGGGATGGAAGAACGAATGAGTGATGGATGAATGAATGGATGGATGAATGAATGACAGTTATATGAGTGGATAGGTGGTGGATGGATAAACGAATGATGAATGAATGAATGAATGAATGCATGAATGATGGCTAGATGGATGGATGGGGGTGGATGGATGAATGAATAATGGATGGATGGATAGATGAATGGGTGGATGGATAGGTGGGTGGATGATGAATGCATGGATGCCTGGATGGATGAATGGATGGGTAGATTATGCATGCATGCATGGATTAGTGGATTATGGATGAATGAATGATGGCTAGATGGATGGATGGATGATGGATGAATGAATGGATGAATGGATGGGTGGGTGATGGACGTATGAATGGATGATGGGTGAATGAATGATGGTTAGATGGATGGATGACAGGTGAATAAATGAATGGTGAACGGATGAATAGATGGTTGGATGATGGATGCATGAATGGATGAATGGATGATGGATGAATGCATAATGGCTGGATGGATGAATGATAGATGAATGAATGATGGATGGATGGATTGATGAACGAATGAATATTCAATGGAAGGATAGGTGTATGTTTGAATATCTAATTTTTTCATTGCCCAATGCTTGGTTCTCTGACACATCAAACATTTGTGATACTTGAAAATCTGTAGCCAGTAGCCAGCCTGTGCTTTCTGTAGTCTTCCTATCTAGACTTCTGCTTGGAGGGCCTTGTTGTGGAGGCTTTACAGGGTGATTTGCTGGGAGTTGGAGTCCTTCCACGGATGTTTTCTAGTGGTGGCAGAGTGTGGGAACATAGGAACAGGATCTACCCTCCTGCCTGCCTCAGAAAGCACAACCAAGGAAAAGGAGGACTTTCAGGAGTGTTGGTTGGGCAGACCTTACGTTGGAGCATGAGATGCATCTATGGAGGGAGGACACTTGTTCCTCTCTACCCCATATGGCTAAGGTCATATTATCTCCAGGGAAAGCAAGTGAAGGCCACCAGCTGTTGCCTACCTCCAGTCCCAGTTGGTTATTGGGAATTCTTCTCTGATTCTATCAGGGAGTGTGAATGTCCACCTTAGTTTTCAGTGTTGCCGATTTCCCACCTTTGTTTTTCTATCGAGCATTCACAAGCATTTTAGCTGGAAGCTGTGGACTGCCACATCATGAACTGGTGACGAGGTGGTATGTTGGTCCGGAAAAGGCAAATGAGCCATTTTCAAAAGTTGACTCAGTAGTCTCCTGCCATAGGGCCACAGCACTGACAGCTTCCACAGGTCCAAGGTCAGTTCTCTCTTTCCCCACTCTTATGGGAGATGCCAGCACTCACAACCTGACCCTTTACCTTCCTCATTGCTCTTAGGTGACACTACAGAGGATACATGTCCAGGATTCGTTTGGAGGCAGAGACCAAGGCTTTTCAGTCCTTTTAATGGTGGTGCAGTGGACAAAGTGGATACCAGGCTTCTGTGGATCATCCAGGGCACATCCTCAAGAGGTCCTCGAATCCTCCTTCAGGATGCACAGAGCAATGGACTGAATGTCTGTGTCCCCCCAAAAATTCAGAGGCTGAAACCCTAACCCCCAGCATGATAGAGTTAGGAGGTGGGACCTGGGAAGTCCCACAGCCTGATCTCAGACTTACAGCCTTCAGAGCTGAATTACCGTGAGAAATACGTTTCTGTTGTTTCTAAGACACCCAGTCCACGGTACCTTGTTCAGCAGCCCAAATGGACTAAGACCGATGATGCTGACTGCTCTCGGGCCACAGTATGACTGTGAGGCCATCACACTGTCCACCAGAGGAGCTGGAGGCAGGCTCAGAGCTCCTGACCACAGTGACAGTGGGGGCTCATGTACTCCCTGCTCACCACAGGGCTGAGCTGCTCGTTAGTGAATTCACTAACGAGCAGGCTGCCTGCTCGTTAGTGAATTTCTGCATTTGCTCAACTTGGCAGGGTCAGAAACTTTCTCCTATTGGCTCCTCTCTGTGGCCGTAGCTCACAGCCATTGGATAAGACCACGCCAGGAATGCATCTGGGGCAGTCACTGTGATCACAGAGACCAGAGCCACTGTGGCTTGTCCTCGCAGCACCTGCAGCCTGAGACAAGTCAGACACGTGCTCTCCCTTTCTGGCCCCCCAAAGCAGTAGAATCACTTGTGGATGCTCAGCAAAAGTCTGCCCAGCACCTCCCACATGACCCCATTGGGTCACCACAGAGAACTCTAATCCCCTCCCCTGTTCTGGGCTCAGCCCTTCTCCTCTTGCTCCCACAGGGAAAAGTGGAAGTGCAGCTGAGTGTCCTGTGGCAGCCAGATGCCATGTGCTAACCAGGTCAGCTCATAGGACCCACGGGAGCCTCCTGGGTCTGAGATGGTGGAGAAAGCCCCATTGTAAGGACAGATCCACACCTGAGGTTCCAAGCCAGCTACACCACTGAGGGACTGCATCTCCTTCAAGTAACTCAACATCTCAGGCCTCCGGTGATGCATCTATGTGACGGGATTGATCAAGCCAGACCTAGAGGGTGTTCACTTTTATATGAAGGCTAAGACTTCGGGCAAAGGCAGGTAGCTCAGCCAGTGCCATGTCCCCTTCCCCTTATCCCTTGCCCTTTTCCCCTGTGAGTGTGCAGCTGGGCTCTGCACCATGGGCTGCTCTGGCTCACTTGTCTCCAGGCTCCAGGACTAACGACACAGCACAACAAGCCACCTCTTCTCCCCTCTCAAAAAAGTGACCAGCATAAAAAAGGATGAGTTCATGTCCTTTGTAGGGACATGGATGAAGCTGGAAACCATCATTCTGAGCAAACTATCGCAAGGACAGAAAACCAAACACCGCATGTTCTCACTCATAGGTGGGAACTGAACAATGAGATCACTTGGACACAGGAAGGGGAACATCACACACCGGGGCCTGTGATGGGGTGGGGGGAGGGGGAGGAATAGCATTAGGAGATATACCTAATGTAAATGACGAGTTAATGGGTGCGGCACACCAACATGGCACATGTATACATATGTAACAAACCTGCACGTGTGCACATGTACCCTAGAACTTAAAGTATAATAAAAAAAATAATAATAATAAAAGTGACCACCATCTCCCGGTTGCTTTCCTGCTGTCCTAGTGAGCTCGGTGCTTTGTAGATCCTGATGCTCTGTCACCATTTTGCTGAAATCTTCCCTTGCTTTTGAATTCGCCCGAAGGCATCCCGCAGACGTGTGCCCCCACCGAGCAGGTGGGAGGAGTGGGGCCTCTTTGCTTTCAGGCCAGGCAACCCTGCATTCAGCCCCCGTAATTAGATGTGAAAGAAGCTTGTGATATGACATTTTCCATTTGAACTCTGCAGGGGAGATGGTGAGCCAGGGTCTTTGATGTCCAGGGATGAAACACACTGCAGAAATGCAAATTGAGGAAGGTGTGTGATTTTTAATAGGGAATGTGTTTTCTTCAACAGGCTCAGCCTCCCGGGTTACAGAGGGAACTTTTGCAGCCAGGCGAGCCCTGTGCCATGGCCTTCTCCTTACATGCCCCCCCTTGGCCCCCTGCCTGCTCTCAAGCTCTCTTCCCAGTGAGTACCATGAATGGGGCCTTTCTCACTCAACCGGGTGTCCTCCTGCATCGTCAGCCTCACCCCGTTATAATAATCTCCATTTCCCTAATTAGCACTCCTCAGTGAGCAATTCCCCTCCTTGCCATGGCTCAGTCAGGAAACGAGAGCACATGTTCTCCTGATGCTCCCACATTTGAGGCTGTATGGCACGTCGAGAAACTGCCCCCAGCCCTTTCCCCACCACCCTGTATTTATACCACCGGCACTCACTTTGCTGCACCTTCCCACGGAGGGCAGGGCTAACCTCCACCTAGGACCATCCTTGGGAATGGCTTTGCCCACTGCGGTGTTCACAGCCGTGCCCCCCAGATCTTGGGACAGGTTTTGATGGGACCTGCCTGTTCCAGGATCTCTGCGCCTTGAGATGCGGTCCCCAGGCTGGGCCAGGGTCCCTCACGGAACACGCGGGAGGTGTAGAGCAGGCCACCCAGAAAAGCCACACGAAGATCTGCTGACTTTGGGCTTGTGAGAAACCCCGTTTGTGTGTTGTTTGCGGCTACTGGGTTTTGACAACTCCATTACTGGACTTAAATGAGTTGTCTACCCAACGGGTGTCAGGATAGACGCGATGCTTCTCCCGTCCCCCGTCCAGTCCATTTTCCTTTCTTGCTTCCACTCGAGGAATGCAACCTCCTTTCAGTGTCGGATTCAGGCACAGAGAGGAAAAGGCATAATATCTGCAGCGCCTGGCTTGTTCAGTTAACCACACCCTGCTTCCTTCCCCTGCTGAGGGCTGTTCGGGTTCCTGACACTGGAAAGAAAGCAGGGAGGGCCAGGCTGGGGACGAACTTGCCACCAGGGAGTGAAAGCTGCACACTTCTTGGAACTCAGGAGCCCGTGAAGGACCGGAATGGAGAGCACGCGGGACAATTGGGAGAAATGCCCTGGGGAAGGCGCTGCAGCCTCCCTGCAACTGGGCATGCGCTCCCAGTGACTGCGTGGACACTCACGGGAAGGCTATGCAGCTTCCACAAAAAACACGGAGCTGCCTCTTCTTAGCAGTGGTCCTCACAGCTGCAGACTTCTGGAACCTGCTCCAATTCTCACTGGCAAGGGAATGAATGAATACAGGGTGATGTGGTCACACAAGGGAATACTACACACCAAAGAAAACTCTACCATCTACAGTCACACACAAAAAGTGCAGCAGCACGGATCTTCACACACAACCCCGGGGGAAGTACGCCAACTGTGCGACATAATGCACACCAAATGATCACACACTTGTGTAAAGTCCTAAAGCAGACAATACACCAAGTTACAAGTCAGGAGCCTAGGCAGATGCCTCTGCGTGGACAGGGCCCCGAAGGCCTCCTAAGCTGGGCTCCTCTCACTCTGGTGATGTGTTGCTTTCTGATCTGAATATCGTTCACAGGAGTGGGCTCTGTTTATGAGAATTCTTAGAGACATTCTCCTAGGCTATGGGCATTTTTCTGTGTGTATTATATGTCAATTTGATGTTGAACAAAGAAAGACCACGTATGGACTCGGAGACCTGGGGTTCAAAATCCACTATCACCACCTTCTCCTCCTGTCTTTGCAAGCTGGAGCAAGTCACTTTCTCCATCTGGAAGGCTGGGCTGATGCCACAGAGGGCCATTTGTAGGGTTAAATGAAGCGGCTCCAATAAAGCAGTCCATGGGAGGCGCACAGTGCCTGCTAAGGGATGTGAGCTGTATTTATTGTTGGCATTACTACCGTTATTTATAGGAATCACATCTAGAAAGCGTACCCTCCCATCCAGGCTCGTGGTGAGGAAATAAGATAGTAAGTAGAAAAACTCCCAAAGCCTTTACAGAACTGAGATCGTCCAGGAAGGAGTAATTGATTAATTTTGAGCTCAGCTGCTGCTCTGTGAAGGAGAAGGAGACCACAGCCCCTGGCCCCGGGAGGCTGGTGTGACGCAGGCAAGCGCCTTTCCTGACCACTTGGCTGAGCTGGGTCTCTGAGTCTGGACATGGGCTCGTGATTGAGGGAGGCCCTGGAAGAACCATAGACGGGTGGATCACGAGGTCAGGAGATCGAGACCATCCTGGTTAATACGGTGAAACCCCGTCTCTACTAAAAAATACAAAAAACTAGCCGGGCGAGGTGGCGGGCGCCTGCAGTCCCAGCTACTTGGGAGGCTGAGCCAGGAGAATGGCGTAAACCCGGGAGGCGGAGCTTGCAGTGAGCTGAGATCCGGCCACTGCACTTCAGCCTGGGCGACAGAGCAAGACTCCCGTCTCAAAAAAAAAAAAAAAAAAAAGGAGTTTCCAAATCATAAAATGCCTTTTTCTTACAGTTGCTTAATCTAAGAAAAGTCTGAACTTGGCCCTGCAAGGAAGGCATCTTTACAGGCTGAGTTACGTGGTGCAGATGTGTGCAGGTCTTTACAGGCTGAGTTACGTGGTGCAGATGTGTGCAGGGAGCTCTGTGATAACTCAAGGTGTTCACGGCAGGGGCACTGCCAGTGACTGAGCGGGAAGTCAGAGGTGAACTGGTACCTTTGGGAGCAGAGGCATTGATTGCAGCCCACATGGTAGCAAGGGCCAGGGAGGCTGGGCCTATCCATCAGCCCTAAAGACCAAAGCAAGCGCTCAACTTTTAATTTAATCTCGTATTTATCTGCCTTTATGGCGGAACATGGTGCTTTCTCATGGATATGGTTATTTCAGCCATAACATTTCAACTGCAGGGATAAAATGTGGTTGCTTGGTGTCAGGATGCCTAGTGGGGAGACGAAGAGCCCTAGCTGCACACAGCAGCTCTTGGGGAGTCACGTGCCTGCAGGATGACCACAGAGGCCCAGGGTATCAGGACAGAAATGCATTTCCTATGTGATTATCCTGCAGACCCAAGGTGGGAGTGCAGGGCCGACCGCAGAGCATGTTCTGTGTGCAGACACTCTATGCATGCATTCATGAGATGTTTATTTATTTATTTATTTGAGACGGAGTCTCGCTCTGTTGCCCAGGCTGGAGTGCAGTGGTGCAATCTTGGCTCACTGCAAGCTCCGTCTCCCGGGTTTACGCCATTCTCCTGCCTCAGCCTCCCGAGTAGCTGGGACTACAGGCACCCGCCGCTACGCCCGGCTAGTTTCTTTGTATTTTTAGTAGAGACGGGGTTTCACCATGGTCTCGATCTCCTGACCTCGTGATCTGCCCGTCTTAGCCTCCCAAAGTGCTGGGATTCCAAGTGTGAGCCACCGCACTCGGCCTCATGAGATTTATTTTAACAGCAAATTCATGAAGTAAGGCTGTTGATTTCAGATTTTGTCACTGTAATTTGTTTTTAGTGAGGAAACAGTTAATTAAGAAAAAAAGCAACAGAGTCCAACATCTTGAGAATATCTCTTAAACATGATTTTGCAAAAATTGACACCCACGGTTCTTGTTGTGGGAGATACGATCAAGCCTCCCACTTGATTTTCAACATGTTACATTTTCTAAAGCCTTTAAGACTCAACAGAGTCTCTTCACCCCCATGAGCCTCCCTGACCCTTTAACCAACATCGATGTCTCCCTTCTTTGCACTCCTAGCAACGCAGTTAGCATCTGCCTCAGTGATGTTTGGCCCTGTGTTGGCACAGAAGTCATTCCCAATATTTCTTTCCTTTTTTTTTTTTTTGAGACAGAGTCTTGCTCTGTCGCCCAGGCTGGAGTGCAGTGGCCGGATCTCAGCTCTCTGCAAGCTCCACCTCCCAGGTTCACGCCGTTCTCCTGCCTCAGCCTCCCGAGTAGCTGGGACTACAGGCGCCCGCCACCTCGCCCGGCTAGTTTTTTTTTTTTTGTATTTTTTAGTAGAGACGGGGTTTCACCGTGTTAGCCAGGATGGTCTCGATCTCCTGACCTCATGATCCGCCCGTCTCAGCCTCCCAAAGTGCTGAGATTACAGGCTTGAGCCACCGCGCCCGGCCCTCATTCCCAATATTTCTGTCTCCATCCCAGCCCAGACTGCCCAAACCTTGCTCTGCTTCCTGGTTGTCTTTTCAGTTTGTGAAATCACGTGCACATGATCTCACAAATGGTTCTTCTTCTTTTTTTTTTTTTTTTTTTTTTTTTTTTGAGATGGAGTCTCGCTTTGTTGCCCAGGCTGGAGTACAGTGGCACAGTCTCAGCTCACTGCAACCTCCACCTCCTGGGTTCAAGTGATTCTCCTGCCTCAACCTCCCGAGTAGCTGGGATTATAGGTGTACACCACCACGTCAGGCTGATTTTTGTATTTTTAGAAGACAGAGTTTCACCATGTTGGCCAGGCTGGTCTTGAACTCCTGACCTCAAGTGATGCACCCACCTGGGCCTCCCAAAGTGCTGGGATTGCAGGCGTGAGCCACCACTCCTGGCCACAAATATTCTTCTAAAGGCTCTGCCGGATCCTTGCCATGCATCTGACCTCACAAATGGTCCTTCTGAAAGCGCTGCCAGACACTTGCTTCTCACTGAGCTGCCGTGTCCAATCGCAAAATCCTGCAGCGTCCACTTCCTACTTTCTTGGCTCTGTCTGCCCCTCTTCCCAATCCAGAGACAACTGTTCTGGCCCACTTTGCCATCAGAGGCACCATTTGCACTGATCTCTCTGTCCCCAGTGCATCTCCCCCGAAGGCCAAGGAGGTGTGATCTCATGAGTGCTCTGGGTAAGGTGCTGCTCCAGGCAGCCATTGCCTTGGGCACATTACAACTCCTCAGTGCAAAAGTACAGCCCTGTTGCCTGCCCCTGGCTCCTCAGTGCAAAAACACAGCCCTGTTGCTTGACCCTGCTGCCCTCCGCAGCCGTCAGACTTGCCCGCCTCTCACCTGGCAACCCCACATTTTGTTGAACTATTTCTAATTCCCAGGTTGCCCAACAATTCCAGACCTCCACTTACCCGTGCCACTCCTGCACCATGGGATACCTTCCTCTCATTACTTACTTAACTCCCCATGATCTGTCCAAGCCTAACTCAGACCCTCCTGACTCTGCTGGGTGGAAATCTCCCTCCTTCCGCTTCTATTGATGTATGACTGTCTTCACATCAGTCCCAAGGTGGCCTCTGAGCTCCCGCAGAGCCGTGAACATGCTCACCTGACACCTAGCCCAGCTTATTCAGCAGTGGATGAGTGAATGAATGCAGGAAGTTTTGTTTTCCTTCCACGGTTTGTTAATTTTATCTCTGCTGTGAGATTCTTGGGGAAAGCCTTGTGTGCTCTGTGGGATGCTGTACTCACTGAATGAATGAGAGTGTCACCTATGGACCCACGGCTTACTTGGCTGCTGCTCAGTACCTCTTCCCAGTTCTCAGGTAGCCTGTGCTCCTGTAGACAACCAAGGACTGAACTATGGTGGATACTTCATGTCTCCAGCCTTTAAAATCATGGCTGGCCCACGATGTACCTGGAATTAGTGGAAAATGGGTAAATGAATGGATGAGTAAATAAATGAAAGAATTCATGGTAAGGCTGGGGTTCTTGAAGGAAGGGGTGTAGATTTATAAAGTAAAGCAAACAGAACTGAATTTGCACAACTGTAAGAGGTAATACTTCATTCAGTGGCTATAGAAATGATGGGGACCTGGACGGAAGAATGTGGACTCATCGCTGAAGCAATGTAGGTGAAGGGTTTGAGGCAGTTCTGAGATAAAGTATTAATTAAGGAGTCAGTAAAAACAATGCACCAGAGAAGAACACAGATTAACAACCTAGAATGTACTGTCACATACAGTTGCCATTGTCATATCACTCCCTGAAGAAGGAAAGGCTCCTACAGACTGACAAGGGACCTAATTCTTAGCATACTGTGGTTCATAATGGTTGGGAAACTGAAGATCCCTGAGGCAAAGTGTCTTGTCTTAGACAGGACTAGGTGGAGGATTGAAAACTAACACCCAGGTCTCCAGGCATCTGGTTACCAGCAGGATCCCACACATCAGAAGTCTCCAAATAGCAATCAGCAGACTCGCTGCATTAGAATCACCCAGGAGAGCCTGCACACACCCAGCTCTCAGCCCAGATTCTCGGTCAGCGGATCTGTGACTCAGCCAGAATCCATCATCTGCATCTAACTGTAGCTTCCCTCCTGCCTTTCTCTCTCTCTCCATCTACCAATATCTATCTATCTATCTATCTATCTATCTATCTATCTATCTATCTATCTATCTATCTATCTTATCTATCTATCTATTCATCCATCCATGTCTATCTATCCATCCATATTCATCTATCTCTATTTATCTGTCTATCCATCCATGTATCTCTCTCTCCCTCTCTCTCTCTCTCAATCTACCCATCCATCCATCTGTGTATCTCTGTATCTGTCTATCTACCTCTGTCTATCTATCTAAATCTAAATGATAGAGATCTACCTATCTCTATTATCTATCTATCTAAAATATTCATGCATCCATTTGTCTATTTATATGACTACCCATCTTGCCATTGGTAACTCCATTTTAAAAGAACAATGATTTTTATTATTTATAAAAATGGCACAGGCTTATTATAAGAGAGCCAAGTGACTCAGAGCTGACAAAAGAAAAAGTAAAGATTTTGCAATTCTCAGAACCCAGAAATAACCATAGCTAATATTTAGAGAAGGTTATTTCAGACTTACCTTTATAGATACGTAAAGATTGAAGGATATCTTGACAGACTGGCAGATAAATGTGGAAGCTAGATAAAATGGGCTTGTAAAATGAAAATGGGCTCCAACCTATCTAGTTTTTAATAAAAGAACTCAACGCGATTTTACTTGAAGAAGCAACGTAGAATATGGGCTGAAAAATTCAGAGGAAAGACTGCTCACAGTCAGATCCTGATGCTACCACAGATTAGCTGTGTAGCCTTATATGAGCAAATTAACCTAAGCAAGTCTCAGTTTCCTACTCTGTAAAATGGGAATAATAATAATAGTAGATCCTCATAGTTGTGGGAAGTAAAGGATTTAATAAACATAGAATGCTTCAAATAGTGTCAAGCGTAAAGAATATAAACATTAGATACAAATTAAATGAAGAGAAGTTAATGAAATTAAGGAGTTTCAAATAAAGATTTCTTCATAGGAGTTACTAGTTTCAAAAATGTGTACACGTTTAGTATAAAATGCATTAAGATGTTGGAATTATTGTATATTTTATGACAATTCTATTGAGATATAATTGGCTTGCTATAACATCACTCATTTAAGCATACAATTCAGTGATTTTAGTATATCCATAAAATAATGCAGTCATCACCACGATCTAATTCTAGAATATTCTATCACCTCAAAAAAAAAAAAAAAGTCCTGCACGCCTGAACTCTCCATGTCCTCCAGGCCCCAGCCCCTGGCAAGCACAAATCTATTTTCTGTCTCTATAGATTTGCTTATTCTGGGTATTTCATCCAAGTGGAATCATACACATATACAGCCTTTGTGAAGGGCTTCCTCCCCTTTGCATAATATTTTGGAGGCTCATCCACTAGCCTATATTGGTTTCATTCCTTTTCATGGCCAAGCAATATTCCATTGTCTGACTACACCACATTTTATTTATCCACTCATCTGTTGACAGACATTTGCATCATTTCCACCTTTCGGTTTTTGTGAAGAGTGCTGCTGGAAACATTAGTGCACAGACTCTTGTGTACAAATGTTTCCATTCCTCTTGTAGGGGAATCGCTAGATCATGTGATAATTCTATGTTTGACATTTCGAGGAACAGTCGAACTGGGTTTAACTGTGGCTTCACCATTTTCCATTCTCACATACAGCGTACGAGGATCCCAACTTCTCCACGTTCTCACCGACACTTGTTGCTTTTGTCCTTTTGGTAATGGTCATCCTGGTGGGTGTTGGTGCTATCATGGTGGTTTTGACTTTCATTTTCCTAAAGTCTAATTATGTTTAGACTCTTTCCCTGTAGTTGTTGGTTATTTGCATATCTTCTTTGGAAAATGACTTTTCAAATCCTTTGCCAATTTTCAAATATAGTTTTTAAAAATATTTTTATTATTGAGTTGTAAGAGTTCTTTATATATTTTGGTTACATGTCTCTTATCAGATATATTATTTGCCAATATTTCCTACATTCTGTGGATTCTTTTACTTTCTCGATAGTATTATGAAAAGTACAAAATTTTAATTTTGATAAAGTTCAATCTATTTTTAATTTTGCTGTGTGTGCTTTTGATGTCAGATCCAAGAAAATACTGCTTACGCCAAGATCACAAAGACTCATTCTTATGTTTTCTTCTAAAATGTCTATAGTTTTAAGTCTTTCATTAGACCTATGATTAATTTTCAGTTAATTTTTATATGTGTTGTGCATTTGCCGTTTAACTCCATTCTTTGGCATATCTAGTTGTTCCAGCACGAATTGATGAAAGGCTATTCTCTCCCCACTGAAAGGTTTTGGCATCTCTGTTGAAAATATAATCATTGCATATTTTTATGTATGTGTTTAAAATTTGTATGGTAGTAATTGACCCTCTCCCATCAAAGTGAATAATTAGCACAATTACACTTTGCCCCGTTTCTATTATGCTATAACTTTTATTTTGTTTGTATTAATAGTTGTGCTTCCTGCTTGGAATCCACCCAGCCCACAGCTTTCACAGTTAAATTTAGTTTAATATTTAATGGCTTCAGTGTTCATTCTTAGTTATTGGATGCTGCTTCTCCATTTGGGTTCATTCAGCCTCCCCGCTTTGTGAGGTGGATTTTTCTTCCCAAGAAGGACTTTTGAGTATGATTATCTCTGTATTTTTGCATATGGGAATGTCTGTTTCTTATCTCTGCAGTGAAAGGATAATTTGCCGCCTTTCTTTGTATAAAGATTGCCCTCCTGTGTTTGGGCTGTCTTTTCTTGACTGTTGCTGACAGGAAATCCAAGGCTAAGTTCCACCTCCAACATCCCTTAAAGATCCCCATATGATTTTCCTGGATATTCATGTCTTCTTCTGAATCTGTGCAGTGTTGATTCTTTTCTATTATTTCTCTCTTAGGCTATAGCATACTGTTTTGATCTGCACTTTCAAGTATTTTATTACTTCAGGAAAGCTTTCTTTTGTTATATGTCTACATATTTTTTTTTTTCTGTTTAGTTCTTCAAAAATACCAGTTACGTCTTGTATTTCCTTTGTCTTTGTCCAGATGACATAACTACCGTCTATCTGACTGGAGTCAGTTCCCCAGCTTACCCACCAATTGTACTGCCTCTAACATAGCCTTTGATTCTGGAAGGCTTTTATTTGTTTTCCACAGTTTTCTCTTGTTGGCTCATAATCTCTCTTTAAACAGTTTTGTTCTATTTTCTCAATTGTATTAAAGATAGATCAGTTTACTCTTGATGTCTTTGTGACATGAAAAGCTTTTCACTGAATTATAGCATCACCATAATTCTCCAAGGGGTGAATTACCTTGAGAAGCACACCCTTTATCTGTCTTTTGCTTGTGTTAGTTTCACGGCGACCCCTACCGCAGAACTTACAGTCCAATGATAGGAAAAGGTCTTTTAGGCCAGGTGCCATGGCTCACCCCTGTAATCCTAGCACTTTGGCAAGCCGAGGCAGGTGGATCACCTGAGGTCAGGAGTTCGAGACCAGCGTGGTGAACATGGTAAAACCCCGTCTCTACTAAAAATACAAAAATTAGCCGAGCATAGTGGCGTGTGCCTGCAATCCCAGCTACCTGGGAGGCTGAGGCAGGAGAATCACTGGAACCCGGGAGGCAGAGGTTGCAGTGAGCCGAGATCGTGCCACTGCACTCCAGCCTGGGCGACAGAGCGAAACTCTATCTCAAAAAAGAAAAATACATTTTAAAAAGTGCTCTGTGTCTACTCTGGCGAGGGCTGTGATTCTCCGAGGCCCTGAGCTCCAAGTGGCCCAGGGGAGGTCAGGAGCCAGCCTGGGCAGGAGGCAGGGATCCAGACCTAAATGGAGGGACAGCATGGACTCCACAGGAAGGAAAGCGGCACCCTCCCCCTGCAGGTGCCCGCACCCATCTATGTCTCACTGGTAATTGGAGGGCGAGTTTCATAAATCCTATTTTTGTTTTTCAAAATCATATTTTTAAAAGCCCACTGTTTGTCCTGTTTCCACTCTGAAGTCCCTCTTCACTGACAACATGTGGCCTTTTTGAGGGAACTGGGATCATAGAAGGACAAATCCTCATACAAGCACAATCCCATTAGCAGAGCAGGGTGGGGTCCCTCAGGGAACTGGATTAGATCAAAGCAGACAGGCGCAAGCCAGATAGTACCAAGCATTTTCCTCCCACATCAGCCCACCTGTGTCATCTGAATTTCAGTTATTGGGGCCTGAGGTAATGAGGAATGTGGTTTAATTGTATCCATGTTTGTTTCTAGGTTCAGCATAATTTGCCTGATTGGCCACTGGTCTTGGAAAATTTACTTTAACAGTCCCTCCCCCAAGCCCCTCCCCTGCTCTTTTTCCCAGGCCCCTCCTCCCCTCTTCCCAGGACCTTCTCCCACTATCTTCCCCAGGCCCGTCCCCCACTCTTTATTCTCCTTTATCCACCTACCTGTGTCCCAGCCATCCCAACTTATTTGTATCTTTGTCAACTATCACGGTTTTGCAAGCTTAGCCTCTACCTACACCACTCCCTCTGCCCAGAATCCTGTCCTCACCCGCTGTCCACACAACCTCACACTCCTCTCTCCTGTAGAAATACAGATGCACCTCCCTTCCAAAGTTTCCAAGAAGTGCCGAGTGCCTCTGGTCCTGGTCCCAGTGTGCTGCCATGACAGTGTGCATGTGCCTTCAGACAGTGCGACTTTAGAAATCTTTTCCTAGCATCCTCTCTGTAGCACAAACTGAACTGTTCAGGAAAACACATTTCTGCTTTTTCCTGCGCACTCCCCCTTGACTGCATTTTACAGTTCCCTTGTGGTCAGGGGTGGTCATGTGACTGTTTTCCATCCAGTGGATTGTTAGAGGAAGTGGTGCACACCCTGCCCGGCCTGACCCATGGAACAGCCGCTATGCCTCTTCACGACCTTCTCCTCTCCTAGCAAATGCAGGGCACCTGGAAAGCCACACATTGAGAAAGCAGAACCACTGTCTGCCTGGATCCTTGGAGGACCGTGTGGAAGAGAGTTGATTGCTACCCTGGAGACAAGTCAAGAAGTGTTCATTGAAAAGGAAATCATGTTCTTATTTTTTAAGACATTAACATTTCAGGATCTATTTGTAATCTCTTCCTAGCATACCACAATAATGACAAAACTTGGTATACTGAAGTGCAATGCTGCAGCATCAAAAATTTAAAGTAGATGGCATCGGCTTAGCATTCGGTAATAAGCACAGGATATTCTCACATGCCACATTCGGGAGAGATGCGTCTGGGTAGAGCAGCAGAGGCAGCCACAGTGGAGGCTTGCGCTGTGCAGGGAAGAGCCAGACTACGAATGTGTGAACTGCTTGCTCCTTGTCACAGCCCACATTTACAAGAAAGAGGCAAGCTTGGGAAAGAATGAAATAGTCTGCAAATAAAAATTAAAGGGGATACAGATCATCCAAAAATTTAGGTTGAAAAAGTGCTTCTGGATCCCAAATGGCAGGAAACAAGATGGAAAAGGCATTGAGCTTCAAAATCCCATTAAGACTTCTCAATTCAACCAAAAAAAAAGTTAACCAGGCAGCAAAGAACAGATTAAGGATACTGTCTATTTACCAAATCCTCTTTTTTTTTTTTCCTCGGATAGCCTCAAGGAAGTTGCCATTAAATTGACACAGAGAGAGAAGAGTATGGGAATAGATAAACTAAAAACTAATGGATATTTACTAACTATGTCTGGGGGAAAAAAAGCAAAAATCTTGTGGTATGATTATTGGCACTTGGAAATTATTTTTGCCAATTCCACTAAGTCCCCTCAGTTTTGTTGTTAGAGGAACAACACACCTGTATTACAGAAGGCTTTTAGGGTATGAGCTTTAAAATGATTCTGGATTCCCTGAGCTTGCACAGTAGGAAGCGGGCTGGACAAGCTGTGCAGTCCTCATGGGAGAGATACTGACTGTGCCCAGGGTAGATGTCGCTGTAGATGGTGGTGGACAATAGGGCACCTTCCAGAAGATGAGGTCGGGGCATAAGGAATGACAGGCAGAGGACTTCCTAATGGAACAGCTTTTCACATTGGGCCGGGGAGCTGGGCCTAGCCTTCCAGGTTATCTATCATTGCATGGACCAGGGCCTGCTGTGCACAAATATCCTGTCCTGGCTCTAGTGTTTCATGTTGGGTGCATGTTGGACAGGGTGATGGGGGGAAACGTCACTTCTCTTTTCACTTCCTACGTCCCTGGACCGAGGGGATCTGTATTTGGATCTGAAAGAGGACTGGGCATCTTCTGGAAATCCTGAACACTGAGCTGGATGGGACCTTGGTCGTCTCCCCTGGTGAGGTGGGTATATTACTTCGTTTTCACCCTGATGATAAAGACATACCCAAGATGGGGTAATTTATAAAGAAAAAGACATTTAATGGACTCACAGTTCCACATGGCTGGGAAGGCCTCACAATCATGGCAGAAGTGAAAGGCACATTTTACATGGCGGCAGGCAAGAGAGCATGAGAACCAAGGGAAAGGGGAAACTCCTTATCAAACCATCAGATCTCATGAGACTTCTTCACTACCACGAGAACAGTGTGGGGGAAACTACCTCCTTGATTCACTTATCTCCCACCAGGTCCCTCCCAAACACATGGGATTGTGGGAGCTACAATTCCAGATGAGATTTGGGTGGGGACACAGCCAAAACCTATCCGTGGAGTGTGTCCTGTATGTGATGAACTTGACAAATGGATATTTGGTGACCAGAAAGTCAAACCGTGACAGTGATATTCACCAAAATCCCTTTACTCCTCTTCTTGGATACACAGTGGCCCATCCTTTCCAGATCCCTTTGCAGTTAGGAGGGACTGCAGGACGGAGTCATAGCTCATGGAATAGTTCTGACCCAGAACACACCCCATGTGTGCACGCCATCCCTTTCCCATCTCTGGCTAACGGTGTGGTCTTGAGGAAAATACATGGAACAACCGTCAGCCAGGACCGCAGAGGAGAGCTTTCCCACTGGATTACGCAAAAATCCAGCACTTTTAGTGATTTTCAAAAACCCACTTTATCTCTAAGCCACTGGCATTCGGACAGGTCTGTTGTTACTATGGCTCCGCCTATCCTAATTAATGTGCTTATCCAATGGACTGATATTCTTGAAGGATTTGTCTCATTTTATCTGAAAATATTTGTCAAGGGAACTTTCCTTGACAATGGATTTGTTCCAATGGCCCTTACATAACTACGGCTGTTGCTTCAGAGGTTGCTTGTAGGCAGAAACAGAATCTGATATTTGACTTTTTCTCCCCATGGTAAGGTCTTGAAATACACAACAGATATATAAGTCTTTGTATTAGTCCATTTTCATGCTGCTGATACAGACATACCTGAGACTGGGCAATTTACAAAAGAAAGAGGTTTAATTGGACTTACCATTCCAAATGGCTGGAGAGGCCTCATAATTGTGGTGGAAGGCAAGGAGGAGCAAGTCACATCTTACATGGATGGTGGCAGGCAAAAAGAGAGAGAGCTTGTGCAGGGAGATTCCGCCACTCCTTTTTTTTTTTTTTTTTTTTTTTTTTTGTTGAGACGGAGTCTCACTCTGTCATCAGGCTGGAGTTCAGTGGCACAATCTTGAGTCACTGCAACCTCCACCTCCCAGGTTCAAGCAATTCTCCTGCCTCAGCCTCCCGAATAGCTGGGACTATAGGTGGGTGCCACCATGTCCAGCTAATTTTTGTATTTTTAGTAGAGACGAGGTTTCACCATGTTAGCCAGGATGGTCTCGATCTCTTGACCTCTTGATCCACCTGCCTCAGCCTTTTAAAGTGCTGGGATTACAGGCGTGAGCCACTGAACCCTGCTGAGACTCCCAATTTTAAAACCATCAGATCTCGTGAGACTTATTCACTATCTTGAGAACAGCGTGGGAAAAACCCAAGCCCATGATTCAATTATCTCTTGCCAAGTCCCTCCCATAACACATGGAATTATGGGAGCCACCAGATGAAATTTGGGGGTGGGGGCACAGAACCAAACCATATCAGTTTTGAATGCCAGTGCCACAAATAAGAAATGGATCAGTGTTAACATTAAGACAAGGTAAGTGAGGTCCCAAAAGCCTAACAGCTGGAAAGATCTGAGCATAATTGTGTGTTATAAACTGCCACTGGCAAGAGGGTTTGAAGACAGGCCACCCTGGAGGTAGGGCTGCCAAGCAACAGAGTTAGTCACTGGTGTGGGCCTGGGAGGGAGAATGATAGAAATTGTGTTGGGAAATCTGAGACAGAAAGGACTTTTCCTAGTGTTCCGGGTGACGCCTGCATAGGAAGCAAGCCTTAAAAAGGAGAGGACCTGTGGAAGAGGCTGAGCAGCCGTGGGTACTCTACCACCAGCCATGTTCAGGCAGAGAGGGTCTCAACTCCTGCAAATCCAGGTTGGAATGGAGCAATGTTTAAGTATTTTCCTTGTGAGAAAATGTGGGAAGAACGAAAGTTCCCTTCTGGTCATGGAGAAGGATGCTGTGGATATAAACAGGTGCCATGCAATCTGCAGGCCATGGTGGACGTTTGCCACCATCAGCCCAGGCAGAGGGAAGATAAACTGTTTACCCAGCACCAGTCATTTGACTTACGATTCACTGATGCCAGCAGGCAAAAGAAGGAAAATGGAGATTTGATATCTCTCTCCACCCCTTAAATTACAGGATCACTAAGTCCTTTCCCATTCTCAATGGGGGACCACCAAGGAGAAGGAAGAGTGAGCCACAATCCATGAGAGGATTTGTTTCCAGTTGAAATTAATGAGAAATACTAATTCGATTGTGTATACCTTAAATTGCCAAGGTTAAAGTTTCTATTTCAGTGTGGTGGAGTGAGAGCTCCACATAGAAACTAGGCTAGTTTGAGGAAAGATGACAAAAGCTGTGTTTCAGTCCATCTAAGTTTCAGCTGATAAAAATCACTCTGCAACACACAGACTCCAGTGCCTGGGTGAGAGGCCTTGGGCCACTTAGATGTTCAGCGAATACTCGATAGACAAATGGTTGAAACAAATACGCATTGTTTATTTTTTCTCCCATTTAGCCTACGCTGACAAATTAGAACATCAGATTATTCCCTTTGTAAACATCACCCACTCATCCAAAGAGGTGTTATCATTACAACCGTATTGCTACTGTGTGTGTGAAAACACATCTGTGAGAAGTGTCTACGGTGCACCTGACGGGGTAGGAGTCAAAGAAATTTAATTATAAAACTTGTCATGTCACCTGAACATGATGTAAACTGATTGGAAACCAATCCAGATTTCTTCTGACAGGCTCTTTTAACTTGCTACGTTAGACCAAGGTAGAAGCAGTGTCCTGGAAATGAAAAGCAGGTGCCTGGGACGCAAAGGAGGCTTTGATTGGAGACGGCTTCAAAGAGTGCTCTGCACAAATGGTGCCCTGTTCTCTGCCCTTCTTTCCGTCCTCACATTTAAACACTGAATGCTTGGGTGGCACCTCTTGACCCAGATATGCCTTGACACATGGGAAGGTGGCTCTTCAAAGTTACCTGGTCAAAAACATCCAATTCAAGGAGAGTCTGACACTGTTCTTTTATTCAATATTGTTTTGGTGAATTGAATTGGTAAAAAAAGAAAATAATACTCACGGACTTGAATCCAATCAGCTCTGTATTGCAGCAAAATAACTTTCCAGTTAATCCGTTACCATTTTGTGTGTTTGCCTATGCCCAGATTTGGCCATAGACTTTACAATCAGGGATTTGGGGGGTTATATTTTAATTATGGCCATAAAATGATTTAGTTTTTGGTTTTAGGAAATAAAAATAGCTTCAAAGTGAGTTTTGGATGCCTCGACCTTCGTGTGAGCTGTCCAAGGGAAATAGACATCTTTCTGGATTCACGTTAATGTCATTCCTACCGGATGTCGGCATCTTTAGCAGACTTGACTAAAGCTTTGAAGTCAGTGTGTGTTTGTGCACACACATGTGTGTCTGTGTGTACAGACTGCGTCATATTACTGTGGTGCAACAATACAACTTAAAACAAAAACGTGTGGCCGTTCTGGTTGTGGGTAAAATGGAATAAGCCCACTCCATCTTGTCTCTCCCACTGAAGAAAGAAAGAAAGAAAAAAAACCCAGGCAGGATGCATGGAACAGTCATTTGATGATTCAGAAAAGTAGACAGTAGCAGGCAGATTGGAAAAAAAAAGTCAGTATTCAAAGTACTGAATACTGAATTCAATATCACCTGCAGGCATTGAATTCCCCACTCTGGAATCCTGCACCCCGAACTCAGTACATCCTGGAACCCCAAAGTGTCCACCTGAGTACAGACAGAGAGAACCCCAGGAGCACCGTCTAGTTAGGCAAGGTGCCTATGGACACTCAGAGTGGTGATGAAATTGTTCACTTCCCGTTTTCTCTTTACACTGTTCTCCCATGCTCCCAAGCAGTCCCATGGTGGCAAGACAGCAGCCACCACAGGAGTCCCTAGGAGCCAAAACTAACTAGGAGGGATGCCTTCCTCTCCTGCCAAAGAAGCTGTGCTCTCAGGAGGGTGGGGAAACCTTCTTTGCTTTGCTTCTTTTTGTCTGCTCCTTCTGCTTGGCTTAATCTGTGAGAGCAGTTGCAGGAATGGGTGGTGGAGTGGGATAACTGGCTGAAGTATAAAAAGAAAGCTGAAATGTACCAAGAAGCTTGTGGAGAGGCAGGAGCTTGGGAAAGTGACCTCAGGGGCTGTGTGTGAATTCCTGGGCTCCTCCTCAAGATGTGCTTATGTGTATCTGATCTTAAATGGTATATGTAGATATTGAGAACTGAACTGCAAAATAGTCTATCCTTCAAATATCAGACTCACTACTGGGTGCTGAACACATGGAATACATTAAATAGCTTTGCAAAATTTTTGAAAATGAAACTGATCCTTGAGCCACAACCAACCAAAAGCTGTTGGAATGGCAGGCCTGAATTCAGCTGAGGCAATTGCTTATGAAAACAAAAACATCAACATTTTTTGACTTTTAAATAGGATTTAAACACGACTCAGGTTATCATAATGAAATATGCAAAACATCCAGGATATAGCCCAAAATTACTCAGTATACAAAGAACGAAGAAAATCACAATTTGCAAGGAAATAAACAACAGATGGCGATACTATCATGAAGCAGATGTTGGACATATCTAACAAAAGCTGTAAAACAGCTATTATAAATATGCCCCAACAAGTAAGCATAAACATTCTCGAAACAAATGGAAAAGAGGCAACCACAACAAAGAACCAGAAGATATAAAGAAGAACCAGATAACCATTTTATAACTTAAAACAATTATAACCCAAGTTAAATATCCACTAAATAGGCTCAATAGGAGGCTGGAGATGATGAAGAACAGAGTAATAGAAATTAACCAATGTGAAAAAGAGAGAAAAAAAAAGATTAAAAAGAACCAAACACATCATGATACAAATGCCAACATTTAAGAATAGCCGGGCGTGGTGGCGGGTGCCTGTAGTCCCAGCTACTAGGGAGGCTGAGGCAGGAGAATGGCGTGAACCCAGGAGGCGGAGTTTGCAGTGAGCTGAGATCCGGCCACTGCACTCCGGCCGGGGCAACAGAGCGAGAAGCCATCTCAAAAAAAAAAAAAAAAAAAAAAAAAAGAATAATAGAAAAATACTGATAGCATCCAGAAAAGATGCATGCATTACTTATGGAATAACAACAATTTTATTAACTGTGGATTTCTATTCATAAATTATGAAGGGCAGAGGGAGGTAAAACAACATTTTTAAAGTACTGAAAAAGATAACTATCTGCTCAAAAATGTAAATACAGTGAAAATATCATTCAAGAATAAGGTGAAATAAAGCTATCCTAAGGTGAAGGAAAATTGAGACTTTATTTCTTGCAAACTTGCTTTAAAAGAATTTATAAAGAAAGTTCTTCAGAAAAAAAAAATAATGCCAAAAGAAAACTTGGAAACTCAGGAATGAAAAATTGGCAATGAAAATGATAAATAATTGGGAAGATATAATAGACTATTTTTTCTACTGAGTTATTTAAACTACATTTGACAATCAAAAGCAAAGTAGTACCATTTTCTGATAGGGGTTTCAATGTATGTAGATGTAATAGTAAGATGATTACAACATAAAGGGGTGAGATGAAAGAGACCTGTGTATTAACAAGATTTCCACTTTCCACTTTAAGTGGCAATTTTAATATCAGATAAATTAGACTTCACAACAAAGAAAATTCCCAGAGATAAAGAGGAACAAAACATAAAATATCAACCCACCAAGAATATATAACATCATCATAAACTTGAATGCACCTAACAATAGTCCTTAAAAATGCGTAAAGCAAAAACTGACAGAAATAAAATAAGAAATAGACTGATTTGGCTGGGTGCTGTGACTCACACCTTTAATCCCAGCACTTTGGGAGGCCGAGGCAGGCAGATCACTTGAGGTCGGGAGTTCGAGACCAGCCTGACCAACATGGAGAAACTCTGTCTCTACTAAAAATACAAAATTAGCCAGGCATGGTGGCACATGCCTGTAATCCCAGCTACTCTGGAGGCTCAGGCAGGAGAATCGCTTGAACCCAGAAGACAGAGGTTGCAGTGAGTGGAGATCGTGCCATTGCACTCCGGCCTGGGCAACAAGAGTAAAACTCCATCTCAAAAAAAAAAAAAAAAAAAAAAAAAGGAAGAAAAGAGAGGAAAAAAATAGATAGACTGAAATAGACTGATTCACACCATTGGAGACTTCAATACTCTTCTGTCAGTGGCAAATAGTGCTGGTAACAGAAGCTAAATGAGCTCTAGAAGAATGTAAAAACTCCATCAACCAACTGAATCTAATTGTTATTTATGGAATACTTCACTACTGGCAGCAGAATAAACAAACTTTCATGGGCACATGGTGCAAAGTAAGCCAAATCCTGGGTCACAAAAAATAAATACTTTGCATTTCACAAAGTGTCTTCTGTATCCATAATGGAATTAGGCTAGAAATGAATAATGTAAGGTAATATGAAACTCATCAAACACACAAAAATTTAAAGCACATATTATTAAATAAACCATGAGTCACAGACGAAAACTTATGAGAAATTTTTTTAAAAATTGTGAACTGAATGAAAACTAAAATGCACCACATAAAACTGTGTGAGAAGCAGCCAAAACAGTGGCTTAGAGTAAAATGTATAGCATTGAAAGCTGACATTACACAAGAATGGTCACAAATCAATAATTTAAGCTTTCACCTTATTTTAAAAAAGTAAAATTAGCAATGTTATTATCATTAAAATCAGCAAGCAAACATAACTTTAAATTATTACTACTAATTTTTTGTTCGAAATTGTTTTTTCATGTAACATCCTGTAAACACATATCTATGAACTCTGTGTAGACATACTTCATTGGATTTTACGGTTTGGCTTCTCAGATTTTACTGCATTCATATGAACTTCTGAAAAATAGACCAGGCCAGTACTAACCTGAGTTCACGGTTTTCTCGAACTACGAAAAAGGATTCTGAACAATTTTTAGAGTCACTTATAAATAATAAAATAATACATACAAAATAATACATAGGTATGTCTTCTGACTTTCAGTAACTTGAAACCACAAATTATCTTTGTGATTTATTAACTAACTATATTAACTAAAAATAAAAAATAAACTTAACTAACTAAAAATAAAAAGTATTAACTAAAAATAAGAAATAGATTCAAAATGAGTAGAAGAAAGGAAATCATGAAGATAAGTAGAAATTGATAGAATTAAAACCACAAAAAAAGATGAAATCAATGAAGCCAATTCGTTTATTTAAAAAGAATAATAGGATTGATAAATCTATAGCAAGACAGAAAAAGAAAATAAGAAAGAAGATACAAAGTGCCAGTATCAGGAATGAAACAAGGTATTTCACTACAGACCTCACAGACTTTAAAAGACTAATAAGAGAATACTGCAAATACTTTACATACACACTTGACAAGCAGATGAAATGGCTATTTCCCTTGAAAACCACACAGTACCCAGTTACATTGAAGATGAAATAGGTAACCAAACGCATGCTATACCTAATACAGTATAGATTCCCAATTAAATTCCCTTAGCCAATAAATCTACAGGTGAGAGTTTTCATGGTAAATTCTCTGAAACATTTAAAGGAGACACAGCACAATCTCTTCTAGAAAACAGAAATGGAAACATTTCCCAACTCTTTTTATGAGGTCAGCATTTCCACGACACTGAAACTAGACAAAGACAGTGGAAAAAAACAGACAAATATTAGTAGAGAAGATCCCTCAGCAACAAAATCCATGAGCACAGACACATCTTCCACAAAATAGGAACTAAGTAAACCCAGCGATATATATAAAAAATGCAAATATATGAATGTTGTATATGAAAACATATACATATAAATATACATTTATGTTATCTATTTGTATTATATACATATATGCTATATTTACATAGAGATAAACACGTGTTATGTATGTGTTTCTTTAGTTTAGACCAAGTTAAGTGTGTCCTGAGAATGAAAGGTATTTGATATTAACAAAATCAATGTATTGTACCTTATGACCAGGCTAATAAATCATTTGTTTATATTACTTGAAGAGAACAGTTGACAAAATTTAACATAAACACTCTTAGGAAGGGAAACTACACATATTCACCACACACACACAAACACACACATCCATACACACACACAAACACACACACAAGCACATACACACAAACACACACATATACGCACAGACACACAAACACACGCACACACATCCACACACAAACACACACATACACAAACATGCACACACACAAACACACACATACACACATACACAAACAAACACACACACAAACACACATACACAGAAACACACACATACACAAACACACACATACACAAACGCACACATACACACAGACGTGCACACACACGCACAAACACACACACAAACACACACACACAAACGCACACACATACACAAACACACAAATACACACATACACAAACACAAACGCACACACACGCACACACACACAGACACAAACGCACACACACAAACGCATACACACACACAAACGCACACACATACACAAACACGCACATACACGCAAACACACACACGTACACACATACACACATGCACACAAATGCACACAAATGCACACATACACACACACACAT
This sequence comes from Piliocolobus tephrosceles, assembly GCF_002776525.5. Lineage (NCBI taxonomy): Eukaryota > Metazoa > Chordata > Mammalia > Primates > Cercopithecidae > Piliocolobus > Piliocolobus tephrosceles. The sequence goes on along the minus strand of NC_045452.1, from coordinate 30,118,941 downwards.
ACCACTTGCAGTTTCTGTGGGGCCCCAGGGAGAGTTTATCTTCCATTCCACTGTGCCCCAACCGTGCTGAACAGACCCAGCTGGTGGCCTGACTCCCTGCAGAAGTGGTGTCAGAAGGACTGAGCCCCACCCGACATCAATGAGAATGTGTAAGTGCTACAGGCTGGGGCTAGGAAGCTAGGAAGCACCCCGCTTCCCCCACCTAATTCCTGTGAAAGGGGTGAGTTGGTCCTCAGCTTCCTCCCTCTCTGATGGCAGAGGTGCCCATTCAGATGCAATGAGTTAGGGGAGCTGGTTCCCCATTGACAAGTCATCAGTGAGGCCCAGGGAGAACCAAACTTCACCCCTCCCACTGCCAGCGAGTCGACGTGAGTCAGCTCCGCCTCTTCTGGGATGCTGGAGGGTGGGAGGCAGAAACTGGACACCTGGCTTGTGGGTTGGACGTCAACAGGGCACCTCCGGCTAAAATACATTTAGGATGCCAGTCCTTTGTTGTATATGTGATTTGCAAATATTTCATCCAATGCTTCAGCTTGTTTTATCGTTATTAACAGTTTTGTTCATAAAGCAAATGTTTTTAATTTTAAGGAGGTTCAGTGGATCATTTTTCCTTTGAGGGCTTGTGCTTTTGGGGTCATGTCTAAGAACTCTTTGCCCAGCCCCAGATCCCCCAAATTTTCTTTCGTATGTTTTTCAAAAAACTTTATAATTTTCGGTTCTACTTTGAAACTAGCCAAGGAGGGTGGATGTGCTGCGACCCCTTCCACTCGGGGCACAGTGTCCTAGTTCTCAGAGGATGTTTCTTACTTATTCTTGCTGTGGGTCAAGTATGGAGGTTAATGCCAATGACCCGTTTGAAACAGAGTGCTGAGGCCAGAGCCCTGCCACGTCCTTAAACCCGGGTCACCTCTCCAAGGTGCTGAACAGGGCAGAAGTCAATGAACAGAGATTTCCAGCCCAGGAGGAGCGGGCAGGGGGCGGCGCAAGGGTCCGGCCTGAAAGCAGAGCCCTTGGAGTGAGCGGGCAGAATGGCCTCCTGGAGAGGTTTCCGTGGGGCCAGGCTGAGCACTCTGATGGCCTGTGTTCCCTGGTGGCTGTGTTTACAAGGACTAAAATAGCACTGCCAGGGAGATGGGCCTCTGCAGACGGTGCAGAGAAAATGAGGCTGAAGCCATACAGCCCAAGCCCAGGCCTTTCTGACTCAGACACTTATCTCCCCTCCTGCCACCTATCTTGAAAGCCCAGGTGGCCATTGTTAACACCCACAGCACAGTAGCTGTGCCCAGAAGCCTGGGGAGCCCATCCTCTCAGCGACGATGACACAGAAACGCCACAAGGGATAGGTAAGCCAAACTTTCCAGGAGGGGATGTAGTCTGGGGTTGGGACAACACATCAGATTCACCTGTGCTGCTTCCCTAGGCCCCACCTCACGGTTTCGGTGGGTGCTCACAGCATGAAGGTTTTGTCAGGTGTTCCTAGGTGGTTCTTAAGCACTGCAAACTGTGAGCTGCCACTTTCATCAAATTCCAAATAGAGAGAGGGTGCTGCTGGGTGGAGGAAGGCTGTCTGAGTACATGCATGTAAGCCGTTGAGGTTAAGACTGGAGACGATATTAGATTCGAAAACAAGGCAAGGCCTGGGAAAATTCCAGCACGATGGCTGTTGTTGATTAAGTGAAAACTTAGAAGTTTGGCTTCCGAGGCTTCCTGGATGGTTCTCCTCTTGAGAAGATACTTTGATGTCCAAATACGCATTGCCTTTTTGGCTCCCTTTGAAATGGCAACCCCGATCACTGGGTTTTAAATCAACCCTATAATTACTGATGCTACACCACATCTCCCAAATAATTAGGGAGCAGTCCGGGAATCACTGGTTATGAGATGTAACCAGAGTTCCATGAGGCTTTTAATTTGCGGAGTTATAAATAATGTTAAATGCCCAGGAGTTTCAATTAAAAGATGTTTACTTGTGTAAAATGAGAAACGTGACAGGGGGAGCAGGCTCCTTGTTAGCGAGGACTTGAAAGAGGACTGGAGTTAGTGGGCCCAGCTGCCAAACACCGTGCGGAGGAGGTGCGGGTCTTCCCCTCTCTGGAAATCTTCAAAGTCAGAGAGGAGGTTTTAAACACTTTCTGAGTCAGAAACTGGGACAAACGCTCCCAGTCGCTGAATCAATCTCCAACTGCCTCCTCACCTTCCACTGGAAACTTTAAGGTTTCCGGAGCCTCTTCCCCTGGTCCCCAACCCAGGCGTTACCTATTGCCGGAGATGGGTCGGGTGGTCTCAAACTTGGCCTGGTTGTTCTCTGTGTCTTGAAGGCTCTTTGGTTCTCTCTTTTCCTGACGTGAGCCGTGTACCTCTCCCCTCCAGCTGGGCTCATGGGGCCATGCTCTGTGCTGTAAGCGCAGGGGTGGCCCTGTCCTTCTCCTCCATGGCCTGAGCGGGGCCAATGCCAGGAACTGCACTCTCTAAAGGTGCAGGAAGCTGCCACGTGGGCGAAGTCTCTAAGGATTCAGTGGTCTGTGATATGCCAAAATATTCCTTCCGAGGAGATGGGCTAACTATTGCCTCTGGTCACTGCGACCATGAGAAGGAGCCCAATCCGTCGTGGGTGTGGAGTCTCGGGTTTTGCAGGCCAGCCACGCACCTTGGGCTTGCGGCTCTGGCCTATTTGCCAAGCAACCAAAGGCTGCTAGTTTTGAGTGGTGCCCAGAACAAGAGAAGGCTCAGCAATGGCTCATGCTCCATGCAAGCTCCCTGGCCGCTGGATCTCTGAGAGGCTGCAGATTGGTGGCACTTGGGGTTTCTGTGGTTGAGAGGGCGTCTGTATAGGCCTAGGTGAACTTCAAGATTTTACAGCAACATATGCCCTCTCCTGTTTTTTGAGAAATAGCTTCTGGCTTGCTGCTGGGCCCTACTGGGGATTAAAAAAATCTAACTGTGAAACACCAAGCATGTTAGTTTCCTATTGCTGCTATGAAACAACACACATTGATTCTCTTTACAGTTCTGAGGTCAAATGTCCACAGTGAGTCTCGCTGTGATACAAGCGAGGCATGGGCATGGGTGGGGCTGGGGGTCCTTCTGGAGGCTCCAGGGAGAACCCATTTTCTTGCCTTTTCCACCTTTTGGAGTCACCCACACTCCACAGTTCATGGCCCATCATCATCCCTGAAATCTGCGTACAGCCTCATGTCTCCATCTCTGGCTCTGGCCTTCCCATCTGCCTCTTCCCCATGGGGACACTGACATGGTATTGTTCCTTGGGGACCCAGGCACTCCTCTGGTGGGAAGTGACTGGGCTGGACCACTGCCGTCTCAGAGGGAGCAGTGGTTTATCCTCGATGCTGGCGGGGTCATTTTCTCTCTGGACACAGGTCTGCATTTCTTGCCTCTGTCCAGACCTCCAGCTGCCGTCGTGCTGGGGCCTCACCCTCTGCTGTGCCTTTCACGTGACATCACCTCTGCAGCAGCACGTTCCAGGGCTGCAGAAACAAGGGACCACAACAGAATGGCTGGAACAGCCAAGATGTCTCCCCTCAAGTTCTGGAGGTTAAATGTGCAACATGGCAGCGTCGGCAGGGCAGGACCACACGCCCTCTGAAACCTCCAGGGCCAGGAGCCTTCCTTCCTCCTCCAGCTTCTGGTGGCCCCAGACACCCCTTGGCTTGTGGTGGCTTCACTCCAATCCCCACACGGCCTTCACCCTGTGTCTCTTCAGGATGTCTTCCCTCTGTGTATGTCTTCGCGTCTGAATTTCCCCTTTTTATGACGACTCTGGTTCTACAGACCAGGGCCCAGCTTAATGACCTCATCCTAACTTGACGACGTCTGCAAATAAGGTTGCATTCACAGGTACTGAAGTTTAGGATGTCAACATATCATTTTTAAGGGACACATTTCAACCCATCCCACCTACTGCCCAATAAACGATGCTATTTCTCCCATAGCTCAACAATCCATGGGTTTGGGGATGAGGAAAGTGACTCGGAGAGGCTGCTTCTCCTATGACCTCAGTTCATACATGGGCAAAACATGTGCATTTTGTCCCCCTGATTCTGGGCTCTGTAGGCTTCATGATTTCAACTCCCAAGGAAGACGTGTGTACCAGGGAGACAGCAAAGGCCCATTGACCTGGAAGCTGAGTCTGGCTGTCCGGCACCTTTGGTTCCTCCATGCCTCTGACCCCACAGGCAGTGGGGGGCTCTTGTGCTGCTGGGATGACTGCTCCTGACCAAGAGGAGGCCCAGAGGCTGCCATGGGGGCAGGGAGGAGTGTGCCCGAAGGTCAGGGTCCTGCAGCACACTGTGGGGCCCTGGGTCCACTGGAAGTGGACACTTTCCTTGCTTTTTTCACTTTCAGGGGAGCTTTGAGGCAACACCCACCATATCCTTGGGCTGGTCCACTGGAAATGGACAACTATATCCAACCAATAGGAGCAGGGCCACTAATGACCCAGGCCCTCTAGAGATAAAGTTTTAGTCCCCTCACCTTGCACAGATCTACAGCTAGTTGAGGATGCAGGTGAAGGCAGAGAGGACATGGGCTGGTTAGTGGAAGAAAGAAGACATGAAAACCAATGGTGTTAAATAACCAGGTGCAGAAACAAGGCTCACAGGAGCGAACCCTGCTGTGAAAGAGAAGACGCCCGCTCACCTGTGATTCAAACGTTGTTTTGCTTCCCCTCCTTCCTGCCTTTCTTGGCGCCCAATGTAAGGTACAGTCACGGTGTTGACCCTACACGTCAGGATTTAATTACAGAATGTCAGATAAGGACTGTGTCAGGACCCAAGAAAGAACCCCCTAAAAACAGACACGGTGGGTTTTGTTGTCTCCCTCTTCAGAGAGTGAGTGAATTCGGAGTCACAGATGCAACTGCATCTTGTGGGACCTACGTTTGAAATGCTCTTCCCTCTACCTGGATGTTCAGGGCAGGCAAAGGGGTGGTCCAGGCACTCAGATGACCAAGCCGTGGTCGCTGCCAGGGGCCCGACGTTCACTCCATCTCCACCATCTTTCCTTTCCAAGGGATGACAGACTGCAGGAGCTATGCCCCCCAGAATCACCTCCCGTGAGGGTGAGGATGTGGTGATGACCTGGATGCCTGTGAGGCTGGAGGAAGAGGAGCAGGATGGTGACTCTCAGAGGAGCCACAGCCCTGCGTACAGGCAGGTGTGGGACCTGCGGTTTCTCGGTGGGCACGAGGACACTTTCCTCGCTTTATTCGCTTCCAGGGGAGCCTTGAGGAAACACCCACCGTTCCCTTGGGCTGCAGGGCGCAGCTCCCCTGAACTCTGGGGTGACATTCCTGAGCCATGTTCCCTCAGCTCCCCAGTGTCCGTGTGAGCCTCCAGTCACATCTCCGTCTCCCATGGAGGGACCTCGTTTCCTGCCCAGCCCTGTGTGGACACCACCCCTTTCACGGTGCACCCCCCACTACGGAGAGGACCCTCTCTGCTTTGTCTTTGTTGTGTGTTTCTGCCTTCTCTGAGCTTCTGGAAGTCAGGGCCCGCACCCCACACATCTCTGGGTGACTGGTGTCTCCGGTGAGGCCACCCTGGCCCTGTGGGTGGATGCTGGGTGGGGCTCACATTATGTGATCTGATCTGCCCATGCCAGGGCCTTGAGGCCACCCTGTTCAGATGCCGCCTGCCACAGAGAGGGGCTTCTGGGCTGGCAGGAAGCCACCCTGACAGGGAGAGAAGATACAGAGGATCCTAGGCTCCTGTCTCAGGACAGACAGCCTGCAGCAGCTTCCCATAGCCGCTGTCATGAAGTGCCACCACTGAGTGGTTGAAGCACCAGAAAGCGATTGTCTCACGGTTTTAGAGGGTGGAAGTTCAACACAAAGGCATGGTTCCCGGGGGAAATGCTCCCCTGCTCCCGGGCGTGGGGGCGCCTGCATTCTCTGGAACCCTCGGCTCGTAGCCGCATCACTCCAGTCTCCGCCACTGGCTTCACCTGGCCGTCGTTTCTGTGTCTTCCCTGTTTAAATTTCTCTCTTCTAAGGATGTCAGTCGCTAGACTAGGGCTCACCCTCCTCCACTAGGACCTTTTCGTGACTTCTCTTCAGCTACAAAGACCCTATTTGTACACAAGGTCACATTGCCAGGTACTAGGGGTTTGGACTTGAGCATATGTTTTCAGGAGACGCAGCTCAACCTGTAACACCTTCCACAGCCGTGACTCTTGATCTAAGTCTTGACAACAGAGCGGGGTTTATCCAGGTGAGCAGTGCAGAAACAAGGCCTCGAGTTACAGCACGGGCACACACACGTGCCAGGGCAGCTGCGAGGACACACACAGGGGGCTGGGGCAGAGTGCAGAAGATGGGCTCCTGGCTCGGTGCTGGGCATGCAGCAATGGGCAGACCCCTGTCCTGGCTCAGACACGCTCAGAAACAGCTCCGTGAGCCACGGCAGATGCTACCCTGGAGCTGGCTCAAAGGAAAGAAGAGATTGATTTACAGAAGGCGCTTTGACTCCGTAGGGAGAGAGGCCTGGTGGTGGGAGGCTTCACAGGGTTAATGAGGCTAAACCTGGGACTTGGGGACTGGCAGGGCCTCCCCAGGCAAACACATGGGGGAGGTCTTAGAGCAACTCTCCACTACTGAAATCCTGACCTAGTGTGTGCCAGTGTGTGCCCCTTACATTGAGGCCCGGAGATCTCACGTGGAACCGGCCTTGAAGAGGCCTGGCCTGGGTGGGAGCTGGGAGTGTAGGGAAGTTCTGGGAGTTCTGTATCCCTGCAACTCCTGGGGCCTGGGGGAGGCCCCAGGGGGGAGGTGGAGATTCTCCCTGAGCCACGGATTAGGGGTTCAGATTTTAGGGGCAGTGATGAAGGTCTTGGGGAATCCACTGCGGATTTTAGAGAAAGGAAGACCACGATTAGATTCAAATGCCAGAAAGATCTTGCTGGCCTTCAGTGAAGGCATTGACAGGAAGGGACTGAGGCCGGCAGATCAAGGAGGAGGCAGCTGCAGGGGCCAGGCAGGGCTCTGGAGGCCTGGTCTTAGGTAGGTTGGGGCAGGACAAGTGGGAATGGCCTCTCCCTCCCCTGCCCTCCTCCCTGTGCTTTGGTTTGGCTTTGATCTCTCTGTAAACTCATCACAAGAAAGAGCCCTTCTAACTCCCCGCGCGGCTTTTCTGTGCTCTAAAGGCGGCGCAGGCTCACTCAGGATAGAAATGATGATGGATAATAGACTCCAAGAGCTGCTTTGGACGCGAAGGAGTGAAGAAGTGGATGTCACAATCAGTAGCTCACTGGCAATTCAGACAGAAAAAGCACCAGATGAGATTACTGTGGGAGATACTTCAGACTTAATACATCAATGCATCTCCACACGCGCGTGCTGCTGCGCTTCCCACCAAGACGGGCGGGCGCTGTGCTGCCTGGCAGCTGGGCTCGTTGCTGCCAGACCCGCATGGCCTGGCCAGCCAGAAAGCTGAATTCTTGCTGCTGACTTTCCTGTCTTGTTATTTTCTTCACCAGCCAACAAAATAATTATCTGAGCAGCGGTTGCCAGAAACTGTGAGTTATACGGAGAATCATACATGAGGACAGTGTCATTTCAAATCATAGAGAAACTAAGCTAGAAATAAACTTGTAAATGATTGAGTCTGAGATGCTTATTTCCCAGAAAGGGAAACTAAGGCTCAAAGGAAGGAATAACTTGCCCCAAACCACATATTGTGTTTGTGGGTCACCTGATCCGGTGATTGACACACTTTGCTGTTTATTGGAACCACTCAGGGACCTTTAAAAATCCTGGTTCCCAGGGCACACCCCAGAGCAATCAGTTCCCCAGCTCTAGAGGTGGATTCGGGCATCTGAATTTTGAACATCTTCCCGGATTATGTCACGGGTGAGCCAGGGCATTGGCCCATTTGAGCTTAACACCATGCCCTGCACCTGAGGCTCAGGGAGGCCTGGCTTGTCCTAGCTCCAGGGCGAGGGCATCAGCTGACTTCCTGTCCATGGAGAGGCCGCAGCCCCCGCAGCCCACATGGATGGTCCTCCTGCCCCTCCCCAAGGATGCATCCACCGCATCGCAGCTGCCCAAACCTCTTACCAAATGGCTTTGTTTTGTTTCCCCTGCTTCTGGGTGACAAGAAGCACAAAGTTATAAATAGTCACGATGCTGGGATGTGTGTGGCTCTCTGGGGCTGTCAGAACCAGCCTCGTCAAAAGCCCTCATGCTGACAGCCTGAATTCTGCTCCCCACACCAGCCACGTTCATGGCAGCCCGAGGGAGGACGTTCTGGGAGGGAAGCCCCCTTCTTCTTCAGCTGGGGGCTCCCCTGGTTCCGGGGGTGCTAGGCTGGTCCTCCCTGGTTTCTCACTTACACCCACGCCCTGAATGCTGCCTCGGTTCCCTAGCTCCCGGGCCTGGGGGCGGCATGGTTACAAGTTTCTCCGGTGTGGGTGCCAGGGCTGTGTTCAGCGCTCACTGTCCACGTGGAAAGTGCTAATGCTGGAGAAACAGGGCCTGGGCCTCCGAGGACTGTGGCCAGCAGCTCGGGAGAAGCGAGTAGAGCAGTGGGAAGGGGGGGTCTCTGCAGGGTCCTGTGGCACACATGCACCTGTTCGCAGGGCCTCTCTCACCACTCCCATCCTGGATGCCAGCGCTGCAGCCCACATGTCTGAGGAGAGTGGAAAGTCTGGCCCAGATGCCCTTAGCCACCAATGACCCTGAACGATGAACTGAAACTGGCAATTTGCCTCAGTTTCCCCATCTGCAAAGTGGGGATAAGAAGAGTGCCTCCTTTGCGCCACCTTGAGGTTTGTGTGAGAATTTCGTAAAGCATTTATCACAGTGTTTGGAGGACAATGAGTGCTGTATGTGTGCTGAGTAAAAAATAGATAAATCCAGTCTACCCGTGAGCTTTGAGAAGCCCTCTTGCAGCCCTATGCTGATTACTCTCCTGACTGTGGCGTTGGTGACATGGCCTTCCCCAGCCAGGAGCCCTGTGGCACCTTGCTACCTCTTCTTTTTTTTTTTTTTTTTTGAGATGGAGTCTCGCTCTGTCACCCAGGCTAGAGTGCAGTGGCGCGATCTCGGTTCACTGCAAGCTCCACCTCCTGGGTTCATGCCATTCTCCTGCCTCAGCCTCCTGAGTAGCTGGGACTACAGGCGCCCGCCACCACGTCCGGCTAATTTTTTGTATTTTTAGTAGAGACGGGGTTTCACCGTGTTAGCCAGGATGGTCTCGATCTCCTGACTTCATGATCCACCTGCCTCGGCCTCCCAAAGTGCTGGGATTACAGGCGTGAGCCACCGTGCCCAGCCAGCTACTTCTTCTTGAAGGATGGGGGCTCCTTTCCCGTCTCTATCCTGGCACTGAGGAGTTGCTCAGGCCGGGGTGTTTGTTGATGGACTCATCAGGTGACCTCTGTTGTCAATGCATTGTGGCTTATGGTGTATGGACACTGATTTGAGCTAGAAACTGGAGATGCTAGGTTAGAATTCTCTGTCCATTGCTGTCTGATACCGGGAAATTGCATCTAAACACCTCTGGAGCTGGTTTGTCTTGTCTGCAACAAAGAAGGACAACGGCACTGTTTCTGGATATTTGGCAGTGTCATCGGACTGTGCTCTAGTCTGTTAGCTTTGGTGTGGCCTGGTCTGCTAGAATTCAAGCCAGCAGATTTGTATTTACAAATCTTGCCACACACTCAATGTGTAACCTTAGGCAAGTCTGCCATCCACAAATCTCAGAACCCTCCTCCGAAAAGAGAGAAAATAATAAGCTGTGTATTGCATGGTCACGGTGCAGATTCCCCACATAGGGAAAGCCGCCAGAACCATAGGGAACCTTCCTCAGGTGAGAGACCATGGGTGATAAGATTTGGAAGAAGCGTGATGCTACTTAAATGCAGGGTGGAGAAAACTACCTGTATTCAGGGACATCCACCAGAGGCCCACCTAGAGATGACCCCAGCCTCAGGAAGGTCCTGCCCTGTGAAAGCTGCAGATGGAGTTATGGAGGGAGAAGGGGCAGCAGCTCTCACACCTGGAAGCCAAGACGCAAGAGTGAGGAGCAGCTGCTGGACATGGCAGAGATGAGACATGGAGGGAGGGGTGGAATCCCTCATCCTGTGACTAAGGTGGAAGCTGGAGGAGCGCACCCAACAGTAGGATCTTCCTATGGAAGGAGAAGCCCTGGCGGTGTGTAGGCCCCAGGGCTCATCGTGTGGCCTTTGGAACCTTTAGGTGATACAGAGGCTCCTCCTCAGGGGAAGGAGTCACTGCTAGGGGGGTTTAACTGTCACAGAGCAGTTGCCATAAGAAGACCAAAGTCTGTACACTCTTCCGGAGGCCTTGCACTTTCTCATGCTATGTCCACAGAATGCTAGCTGGCCCCCGTCCCTGCTAAGTTCCTTCAGTAGCGTGTCTGGTGAAGGATATTTTCTTCAGTGCTGTTCCCGGGGGAAACTCTCAGGTCTCCCTCCCACAATCCAAACACAAGGCTCCATGGAATGGGTCAATTTCTGAGTTCTTGCATAAAACCAACTTTATTCCCAGGAAGAACATTTTAGAAATTTTGCATCTCATTAGAAAATCTGATGCTCAAACAAAATAGGAAAAAAAAAAGCCTTGTAGGGATGCAAAGAGAGTTCTCAAGATAACTATTCCAAGGAGAATGGAGGCAGAGGACTGATCCAAATCTGTCACAGCAGTGGTAACAGCAAAGGACCCCAGCCTTAAGAGCAGTCACGAAACAACACCAGGCGCTCGACATGACATTCAATGGGGGTGAAGCTGACCTGGGAATCAGGTCAGGTGCAAGACGGGAAGAAAAGGTTTGGAAGGAGATGATTCCTCTTACAATGCCTCTGACAGGCTGACATGTGCGAGGGGAACAGGTCTATTCTGCATGGCCATAGGGATTGGAACAAGACAGATGGAAGGAAATTACAGGGTAACAGATGTGGATTCAGAAAGAGGAAAAATTGTCAGAGCTGCCCAACTGTGGCGAGGAACCACATCGAACATTTGTTGAGCAAGTAGGCTGTGCCAGGCACTGGGCTAAGTACTTTGCATGCGTGAATTAGCTTGATTGATCTTCAGAACACTTTCTAAGGTAGATGTTGTTGTTGAGGGGTGAAGACACAGAAAACTTCTGCACGGGAGTTCACTCGGTAAGTCACAATTCCAGGATCCTGACCCTGACCAACTTTCCGCAGTGGATGTTCCTGGTAACCATTACAGTCCATCATCCTGTTGGGAAATGTCTCATGCTTAGAGGACTTCTGGCAGAGGCAGGACGGAGTCCTGTTTGTCCTCTTCCTTGCGTGGACCACAGATTTCAGTGGCTTCTGAGATTCTGTCCTCTACTGTGGGATAACACATGGGCTCAAAATTAGCCCATGGGCTCAACACACTAAGGCTCAAAATTAGTGATGAGAATCTCCACCAACAGATTTATTGCAAAAGGTGAGTCAGATTTGGGGAACAGTGCATTGTGTTAGAGAGAAGGCCTGGCCCATTGCTAGGAAGGTGTGGGTGTCCTTCCTACAGGATGATAAAACCTCCCCAAATTGGTTCAGCCATGGAAAGCATGGGGCAAAGCAGGGTAGAACCACTCAGAAACTCCCTATGTTATGTTCTTTGTTCTTGTGTATTCAGTATCCCACAAAGAGTTTTTGGGCTTCAATCATGTGCAAAGTACTAAGCTAGGAATATGAAGTTGAGCAGAAGTAGCCACACTCCCACTCCCGGAAAGCTTACAGCCCAATGGGAAATCTGATATCAAAGAAGTAATTACGTTGATTAATTATGAATGACACACAAAGATAGGAGTTTTTAAGGTAAAAGCATGGTTCAGTGACAGTGCAATAAAAATGTAATGCAGGGAGGTCAAGAAAGGGTTCTGCATGGACAGAAAGCTTGAGCTGGCATCTGGAGGCTTCACGGATACACAGAAGAGAATGGCAGGGAGTGGAGCTAGATACTGCTTGTTGGGGATCAACCTGGTGCATGAGGGCTATAGCGGGGGTGCTGAGAGGTTGTATTAGTTCGTTTTCATGCTCCTGATAAAGACATACCTGAGACTGGGCAATTTACAAAAGAAAGAGGTTTAATGGACTCGCAGTTCCATGTGGCTGGGGGAGCCTCACAATCATGGCAGAAGGCAAGGAGGAGCAAGTCACATCTTACATGGATGGTGGCAGGCAAAAAATGAGAGAACTCATGTGGGGAAACTCCCATTTTTAAAACCATCAGATGTCTTAAAACCCATTCACTATCATGAGAACAGCATGAAAAAGACCTGCTCCCGTAATTCAGTCATCTCCCACCAGGAGCCTCCTACAACACGTAGGAATTATGGGAGCTACACGATGAGATTTGGGTGGGGACACAGAGCCAAGCCATATCAAGGGGGACTCCTCTGACTCTGAGTCATGACTCTCAGCCATCTCTGAGTGCTGGGACATCAGAGTGGGCGAGGGAAAGTGGGCTGAGGGGGTTGCAGGGTGATTTCCTTGTAGGATATGGACAGGATGATGCCATTTTCTAAGGAGAATGGGAAGCTGCCATAGAGTATGTGTGTGTCCATGTACACATGCACATGTGCACGTGAACTTAGACCAGATCTGCATTTAGAAAAGTTTACTCTGAGCATATTGTTAAAAATGAATTGGAGTGAGTTTCTGGTGGCTGCAGAGAGACCAGTGAGGAAGACACAATTGTAATTCCAGGCAAGTAAGGCAGGATAGATGGGTCACTTCAGCAGCAAACTCCAAAAGACTAGGCTTATTTCTTGCCCACTCTAGGCCTATGCACGCCAGGTGGTCTTCCTCCACCTTGCAGCTGAGCTGGGTGCCCTATTGTCCTCCAGGGATGTAGAAACGAAGGCTCTCAGCCATCTCTGTCCAGAGCAACCCTCATCCTTCATGTTCTCCCATCATTGGCCAAAATGAGTCACATGACCTCACCCTAACTGCAAAGGAGCCTGGGAAGGGCAGAGAAGTGGCTGGACGTGGGGTGAGTGCTGTCATTCCTCCCCAGGTAGGAGGCTGTGCACAGTGACAGTGATGAGAAGGGCCCCCGTCCAAGATTTTTTAGAGGGAAGCTCTGAGGGGTTGGAGAAGAGGTCAGAGGTGACTGAAGTTTTGGGCTGGGCACATGGGATGGATGGAGATGGTGCCAGGCTGGGTGAGGACAAGGGCCATGGGCATTGCCAAATGGTTCTTGAGTCAGGTCGACACGCCCTTGAGTCATCCCAGGGAAAATGTCCAGCTGAGTCTATGGACTTCGGAGTCAGAGGAATGGTCTTTAAGGAAAATTCTTGAACTACTCACTGGATGTATTTTCTGGCTGTCCACCTCTTCCATTATTTTCTTGTTGCTCTTCAGCCAGCTTTGTTACACAGTGGTATTCACTGTGAAAGTGTCCACTTTTTTGAGGTCATTCCTAATGCTGCTTATGGTGGCTTCTAATAGTGTTACCTTTGCAAAGCTCCAACTTTAGCTTTACTCAACCTCTTGTATTGTCTTGTCTTCAGTTTTTTAGGATGTGCATGTGTGCTTGCCTCCTTGGTATCCCCTACTTTCTAGCCTTCCCTTTTTTTTTTTTTTGTAGTTAGGTGGGATGCAGCAGAACCCAGGATGCCTCTGGGATTCAGTGTTCAGTAGGTCCACGTTGTTGGTGTCAAGGTGATTTTCTTAGACATGGAGGGATCCCTGGGTCTGCAGAGGTTTGATTTATAGAGAAGAGAAGGGAAAGGAATTGGAGTAGATTGTCCTGGACACTATTCACATGGACACTCCAGGTGGTCACACTTCTGACCACTGCACTGCCAGCCTGAAGATGTTGGGGTGTCAGGGTGCCCAGCAGGCAGGGGCAGCCTCAGCAACTCAGATTCCCATGGATCGTCCCTAGCCCTGCTTTCGGGAGCTGACTCCATGAGGAGGCGGCCTCTTGTTCAAGAAGTAGCCATGCTCCTGTGGTTTAATATTCTTTTAATGTGTCTTTTATGGCTGCTGGTTTCGTCTTTTGGGTTTAGGAGCTGCCATGCCACAGTTAGAGAAATCAGACAATAATTGTCTCAGACTCCCATTGTTGTGACATAATTCATCTCTCGCTGTCTTCTAGAAATGTCAGCGCAGTGTAGTGCTAGCGGAAGGTGTGCTCCTGTGCAGAACCCAGTTCCCACACCCAGCTGGAGCTTCCCCAGCAAGGCCATCAGTGGTGTAGGAGGCAGCCTGGGCTCTGTTCTGGAGACCCCATCTGCCCCTTGGAGCATCTGAGGACAACCCATGGAATCTCTACCCAGGAAAATACACCTGTGCAGGTACCTACAGTTTTGTATGACATTCGGGGCTCTCATGGCTTCTGCTCCTGAAGCTTATATAGGGTCCCAGGTGAAGAACTCCTTCTTTGGAGCAAAAAGCAGTATGGAAATTCAGAATGGTTCTCAGGGGTCTTTGCTACTGCTCAGGGGTCAGGAGCATTCCTGGCTCTGCCTAGGGATTAACATATGTGGAAAGAATGCTGATTATATATCTAGAACGTAGAGCTGATTATATATCTAGAACATCTACTAAACTGCTTCATATACTTAGGGGGAAGTGGCTCTGTGTGTGTGTGTGTGTGTGTGTGTGTGTGTGTGTGTGTGTTATTTTTAATTTCTATGATTATAAATTTGAAAATCATGCATGATATACATTTGAAAATCATGCATGACTCTAGCCACCAGTAGGAGCGGATTTGGAACTGCTGCTTCCTAGCTATATCCTGAAATGGGGTCCTCTCACCTGTTTCTCTAATGTCTTCCCCAGCAGCCCCGTTGCCCCTTTATTTCTCCAATACCTAGAATTATGGGCCCACAGTGCATGTCCCCAATAGATGCTGCCTCACATGACTCAACGACTGCACCCTGCCTTATCAAACAAATTAGGAGAAGTTCAAGGGCCTTGCCTCTTGGTTTGATAGACGAGGCAGCAAAAGCCCGATTAAGTCTTTCTGTCATCCGGGCACCTGCTCTCAAGACCGCAAGAAGGCTTGCTCTTTCTTCTGTCCCATCAAATCGTGTCAGTCCAGCATCCTTTGATTGAATGGTGATCACCTCAACTCCTTTCAGCTCCCAAATCTAAACTAGTTGAGGGCTGCAGACCCCGTGCACACAGGCAGTGGGGAAGAGAGCTGGTTCATGCACCAAACTGAAACATGCAGAGAGCGGTGCTGAAGCGAAGGGGACCCTCCAGTCCTTGGATTGGCAGATCTGGGAGTCCACCCAGGGCAGGGCTGGACCTGGACTTGAACTCACCACACCCTTCTCCCTCCAGCCGGCATGTGTTCCTGGAAAAGATGCCACCAGCACCGCCTCACAAGCTGCAGATGTGGGAACCCTGATGTGGCCTATTTATTATTTATTCAACTTTGACACCACATTAAGCAACCTCCTGAGGGAAGTGCAATTGGATTCACGTGAATTAAAACACACACAGGGACGAGACCACAACAGGAACGATTTAGTTGAAAATGATAGAGTGACGTCGCAGTGTAAGCAGAGGCCGGCTTCCAAATGAAACAAAAAAAAACTCTTCTATAAAAAGCAAGAACTCGGCGAAACCTCAGCCTGTCAGATGGAGAGGACTCTGCAGACACGGAGCACACGTGTGTTATCAAGCAGGGCTGAGGAGTCTTCAGCTGAACTGTGCACCTGAAGGTGCCCATGACTCCAGGATCAGATAGAAACTGCTGAGCTTGGCACCCAGGGCTCTAAAAATCCAGACACTAAGTTGTGCTCCTAGCACCACTCCCTTGGAAACCCATATCTGGACATGCCCCCATCCTTCCGACTTTGTGTCTCTTGTCTGGATTTCTTGGAACAGACGCAGCAAAGCCTCACACGTTCCCAGAAGTGACCTGGCCTTCCACTGACGCTCTGTGAGTCCACCTCGGGGGTCCATGCATTACTCAACTTATCCTATGACATTTTTTGGCTTTTGTCTGTTTGATCTGTCTTCTATATGAATTTGAGATTCGTGTACACAGAAAATGATTTACAATGTAGATGGCTGCAGGCATTTATGGTGCAAATTTTGCAGGTTGATGGCCGAGCCTTCACAGCCCCCTTTGACATCTCCAGGTGTCACCCACAAACACGGAGAGTCACCCGTCCTTCTCCTAAGGCTGCTCCTGTCCCACCCAGCATGCACACCCCCACGGGCCTCCCTGCCCTGCTGCCTGATCCTGACTTCCACCAACGCACTGAATGTCTGTGATTTACAACCCGGTGACACATTCTGAAAGGTTATACCTGTTGTTCTCTTCATTTAATGCAGGAACTGTCTGTGGTCAGAGTGAAATCTGAAGGATATAAAGGGATGAAAGGTATTTAATCAAAAGGGCCTGTTGCTAGGTGGGCTGTCAGGCAGAGGCTTTTGAAGGCTTGGGGAGAGGAAACTTAAAGCTGAGGTCTGGTGCCCTAGGCTCACTGTGTTGAAGCGTGATAAGAACCTGCTTGGGTTTTGATGGAATCTGGTATCATGATCAGATAAAGCTGCTCAGGGTGCAAGGTCAGAGCCTAAAGGAGCATAAGGCTGCAGCCTCCAGGAAGAAGTATAGCTGGGGCCCGGGCAGAGAACTAAAATTGGGTGCTGAGAGCTTAAACTAATTAAACCAACTATTTAAGCCTCTACTGTTTGCCTAAAGCTGTGCTAAGGTTTGTGGAAGATAAATAAAAGAAAGATATCACTCATAGCCTAATGGAGATTGAAATTTGTATAAGGCATCTCTATATAAAGTAATCAAAGAAAGTTATTACAGAAGTTTAGGGAGGAAAGAGAGTGTTATCTTCTCATCGTAAAGGCAGGGGATCAACTCTAAATGGTTCCTAAAGCCCAGAAAGATTAAATAATTGACTTGATAAATGAGCATTGATTTAGTGTTAAAGTGACCAGAATGAGTGAAATTAACTAAAGGTGTCTTAGTCAGGGAAGAAGCTTTGCAGAACTGGAAGGAAACAGCCCTCAGTGAAAAGGACATGGAGTAGAACATTCTAGAATCCCTAACAAGCACACAGGAGAAAAGGCAAGGCCAAGAAGGTCTTACTGCCTCAGCTGCTGAAAACACAATAAGCTACTTTTAGATCCAGAGAGTTTATTCCTGACATAGATGCTGAAAGAAAGAGTGGCCCAAAGTGCCATCCTTGCCTCACACGCCCAGGGTCACACAGAAGCAAAAGAGCCGTGAGTGCAACAGAGCTGGGGCTCGCCTGCTGCAGAGGACTCAAATCCAGGCTGCAGACAGACAAGTCTGCCGTCTGTGGCTCCATTCCCAAGAGGGCAAGGTGGGAAGCCCCACACATCACCAGAACCCAGAGACCAGGAGGATCTGCCTCCTACGAACCCCTATGGCAGACAGGGAGGTGCATGCGGAATGCCTAGAGGCAGCTCCTCACCATGCTTGCACCCTCTCCTGTTCCAGGAGGGTCAGGAGGCCTTCTGACCTGGCACAGGTTAGCTGTGGTTGGGCCCTTGTCAGCTGGGCCTGTGTGGGTGCTTGCAGAGCCACCACAGTACCACGGAGAGCTCCTGCTCTACAAGACTGCAGGGGCAGCAGCCAGAGGGGCAGGGCATTTGCTGGCATGAGGAGAACATTGGTGGCTTCTGTGTTGTACATAGCACCCTGCACAGGAAATAAGTTCTCATTTGGGATTTTGGGGCAACTTCAGGCAGCTGTAGGTTGATCTTTACTGATCATCCATGTTAATATGGCTCAAGGACCCTTCTGAAATGGGTCCTTTTCAGAGTTACATGAGGTCAGGAATGCAGGCTCTCAGACCCCTGCACCCCTGGCCTCCTGTAACTGGGCTGAGTGGCATCCGTGCACCAGGCTCTATTTGATGCACTGGTGTTAAATCACATTTATCTTCAAAATAAACTTATGGTTTGTAGAGGAGAAAGCCAGGTGTACATGTTTTTCCCCACCCCACCCCAAACCCAGTGCCTATCCAGGTAGAGGAACAGATTAACTTAGTGTGTAAAAGACTGAAGAGAAGGAGAGAGGGATGAGAGAAGCCTGGGTGAGTGATTGGAGGATGGGCAGAGAGATGGATGAGTGAGTGGGTGGATGGATAGATGAATAAATGGATGGATGAATGGATGGACAGATGGATAGATGGATGGATAGGTGGATAGAAGAGTGGAAGGTGGGTAGGCAGATACATAGATGGACAGGTGGTGTTGGGTGAGTAGATGGATGGATGAATGGATGACTGGGTGGAGAAATAAATGGATAAATCGATGGATAGGTGGGTGAATAAATGGATGGATGGACAGATGAATGGATGGATGGAAGGATAGGTGGGTGGGTGGGTGGATTGGTGGGTGGGTAGATGGATGGATGGACAGGTGGGTGGTTGGATGGGTGAGAAGATGGATGGATGAATGGATGGTTGGGTGGAGAAATAAATTGATAAGTCGGTGGATAGGTGGGTGAATAAATGGATGGATGGACAGATGGATGGATGGATGGATGGATGGATGGATGGATGGATGGATGGATGG
>NC_045452.1:30067201-30100412 GCF_002776525.5 Piliocolobus tephrosceles | reverse complement strand
TGGATGGATGGATGGATGGATGGATGGATGGATGGATGGATGGATGGGGAGGGGGTGAATAAATGGATGTATACATGGGTGAATACATAGATTAACGAATGGATGGCTGGATGGATGGATGGATGAGTGGATGGATGGATAGATGGACGGGTGAGTGAATGGGCAGATGGATGGAAGGATTAATGGATAAATGGACAGACTAGTGGGTGGATCGGTGAATGGACAGATGGGTGAATGGATGGGTGGGTGGACGAATGAATGGATGGAAAGAGGGACGAAAGGAACTACAGACGGGTGGATGAAGGCAAGCAGGGGGTCTGTGGGTGGATGTACAGATGGGTGGACAGATGGAGGGACAAATGAACTAAGAGAGCTAACTGCCACCATCCAGTGGAGACAGTGACAGAGGAAATTATTCCAAATGAGAATCACAGTGCTGTGAAGTCACCATGTCTTTAATGTGAAAGAGGATTCCAAGGCCGATACGTTCTCACTTCTTATTTTATAAAGAAAAAAAGAAATGTTCCCTCTCACTTAGGTGAAGCTTTATGCGAAATGTATGCCAGAGTGAGTTTTTGGAAAAACACAGAGGAGAGAACCTGGCTCCCTACTGCAGCAGGGAAAGTGGGGCTTCTCCCTGATGGGACACTTTCCCATCTCCCCTCAAAGTCCGAGATTCAGGGGGTTGCTTTACCTGCTTGAGTAACCCTAACCAGTAACAGTGACTTCTTGGTAAACAGTAGCTGCCAAATAAGTGTCAGCTGAGTGACTAAGTGAGTGATTAAACGATGCCCTTCACAAGCTGACCCCAGCTCTCCCAACACACCCCCTCCACACTTCTGTGGGCTGCACAGCTGCACTGACCACTAGCTCTCAAGTGTGTCGGTGTTCTGGACAAGAATAGGAAATTCTGGCCACAACAGTTAACTAGGGGATGGTGGAGAGGCTCGATTCCCAATCTGATCTCCTTCCCATTCCCTTAATGGTTCAACAAAGGTGGACCCAGCAGCATTTGCTCCTTGATCATCTGGAAGACTGACAACACCCTGGGCACTGGGAGGGGTGCTGAGCTTCACGGTCCCCACATGGGACCTGGGCCCCAGGAGGTGTGATGAAACGGCACTGCCTGGACCTGCAGACACAAGCTCCCACAGCCCCACTGGAAGCTCTCTCCTCACTCCTTCCCTTCATCTATCCTGTTCCCTCCTCCTCCTTCCTCCCTGTCTCTGTTTCCTTGAGTAAGCTTGTTTCTTCAGCAACCCCAGGGACCAATGCTGCAGCAGAGCAAACAGACCTTAGGCATAAATCCTGTGCATTGTAAACACGATGGTAAACAACACAAATCATTTGACCCGTATGAGTTTTTGCCTTGGGTGTATGTGTGTGTGCCTGTGAATAGCAATGTGAAATTTCAACCATGCAGACACAAGAGTGCATGCCTGCCCACACACACACACACACACACACACACACAGCATTATATTGAATTCCCACTCAGCAATTAATGAAATATAATACTGGGGCTATTTCTGCACAATAGACTTATGGACTTCCTGGAATGAAATAAACTTGTTTTAGTACCTGGCAGGTGGAGAGCATTGCTCCATCTTCCACTCTTCTGCCAGGTCTCTCCAACCTCCATTTCAGTCCACATTTCCAGTTCTCAACAACTTGCCACTAAAATCCAACCCCACTAGGGCCACTGTCAGTCCAGGTTCATCCCCCACTAGGGCCACTGTCAGTCCAGGTTCATCCCCAGAACAAGCGTCTGCCCCAGAGTCCTCCAGATCCCAAAGGTCTCTGCACCCAGCTAGCATTGTATTTCTTTGATGCCAACGAACACTGTCCTCTGCATCCCCCAAAATACATATTGATTAGGATTTGCCATAAAATGCTTTCTCAGGAGTGTTATGTGAATAAAGAAGCATCTTATATTAATACTTGAAGCAAAGCAACACAGAAATGAGAGAGATAGAATGGTTTAGGGGGGAAGATAAAACCTTTCTCCAGTGACTAACCAATAAATTAGAGTATCCCAAAAGCGATCAGGCCATCGTATTTGTCCAGTGGTAGGATGACTGAACCCTCCTGCCTCTCCCACTGGTGTGCATGGATGGTGCCCTGGATTGTGCACTGCTTAGGGAGGTCAGGACCTCCCCGGGTTTATAAACCTTTAGCCTCCCTGATAACTGCAAAACACTTGTCTCTGGTCTCTTCTTCCAATTTTATTCCCACATATTCTTCGAGACACACACATACAACTAGGACACACAGCTCATCCAGCCCATCTGAAATTTGGTTGCATATGTCATAACCTCTAAGGGCTGCAAGGACAGGGAGGCCCCAGAGAAGAGGTTATGAGAGGAGTTGACGATTCCTCCCAGGTTTCAATACCTGAGTGTGGGCTTTCCAAATTGAGTTCTCACTGGCACATCGGGCTGTGCAAAAGGGGTAAGGATGTAAGTACTCTCGTCTTAAGGACTTTAGGGTATCTTGCAACAAGCATTTATTTCCTCAAGAAATAGTGGTGTCTTCTAATCACATTGTTGATGTTATTTTCAGTAGCTGAAGTTTTCGACTCAAGATGGCCACCCTGCTTATCACACATGTTTGTTAATTCTAATCTGGGCTGGATTCCGGTTCAACAAATATTTTTGAGTACGTATAGAAGCTAGGAACTGTAGCTGGGTGCAGTGGCTCACACCTGTAATCCCAGCACTTTGGGAGGCCAAGACGGGTAAATCACCTAAGGTCATGAGTTCGAGACCAGCCTGACCAATAGGGTGAAACCCCATCTCTACTAAAAATACAAAAATCAGCCTGGTGTGGTGATGTGTACCTGTAATCCAAGCCACTTGGGAGGCTGAGACAGGAGAGTTGCTTGAACCCAGGAGGCAGAGGTTGCAGTGAGCCAAAATAGAGAATGACATGCACATTGAATGTTGGAGGTTAAGGCCCAGCCTGCGGAATTACAACTTAGACCAAGAAAGTGTGGGGAACTTATCAAACAGCACTCACTAAATTCAGATTCTGTCAGACCCATTTTATTTTAGAACATAGGATTAATAGGAAGAAGATGGTAAAAGCTGCACTTGGAGTGAAATCTTTGAAAATCACTGGTTTTAACGTTTTCTAGCAGAACCGGATGCTTCAGCACCTTGGAGAGCTCCACAAAACCCACAGACCTGCGCCCCCCCAACCCCCAGAAATATAATAAAATACTGCTCTGAGACTCAGTTTCAGCACTTAGCTACATAAATAAAAGTTCCAGGAAGAATAAATCTTAGAACCAACAGGGAGATGAGCACTTCCACTGAGTTTCATCAGCTTCTGAATGATATTTAAATGTGAGAACGTGAGGCCTTGCTGGGCCTGTGGTGAATTCTACATAACAGCATCCTTGTAATAAATGCTGAAATTCATGTGACCATGGCCTGCCCCCTTCACGGATCCCAATTCATAATTGTTGCTGATTGTCACAAACCACAGGGGTCTGAACTAAAATCCAATGGAGCGTGTGCACGTGTGTGCATGCATGAGCATGTGCACGTGCGTGTGTGCGTGTATGAAGGTGTGTACTCATGTGTGTGTGCATGCAGGTGTGTGAGCATACGTGTTTGCAACTCATTTTTAGACATGTGTCTCGGCTCTTTCTCCAGCTGGAAATTTCAAACGACTTGTGAGAAAATCTGTAAGGTTAAACATGTGGATTTTGGAAGGTGAGAACAAAGAACGAATACTGATACATTCTGGCTTATTATTTTGACAATTTTGAATCCCCACAGTAGTCTTACAACCAAATCTTGTGAAAGTGTTTGTTCTGTTCCGTTGACCGGAATGAGTAACAAACCTGAGAAATGCTTTTGTGTCGTACATTGTGTAGTGCATTTTTAAGGCCCTCGGGTTAGCAAAAGCTGTCCTCAGCTGCAGAGCCGACTGCAGTGTGTCACTGACATTAGCAACTGGACATCATTTGATGAGCAGGCTGAACCTCTGGACATTAAAAAGAGTCTTCACAGCTGGGTGCGGTGGCTCACCGTCTGTAATCCCAGCACTTTGGGAGGCCGAGGCTGGCGGATCATAAGGTCAGGAGATCGAGACCAACCTGGCTGATATGGAGAAGCCCGGTCTCTACTAAAAATACAAAAAAAAAATTACCCAGATGTGGTGGTTGGTGGGCACCTGTGGTCCCAGCTACTTGGGAGGCTGAGGCAGGAGAATGGCGTGAACCCGGGAGGCGGAGTTTGCATTGAGCCGAGATCGTGCAACTGCGCCCCAGACTGGGTGACAGAGCCAGACTCTGTTTTAAAAAAAAAAAAAAGAGTCTTCACAATGACGGCTTTTTCATAACATGGAGAATACACTAGGTTTTCTCATCCTTTGAATGGAAATGAAAATAAAATGACCTTGTAATGTTTTTGTGAAGCTCAACTTGGAAAATCAATGTGAAGCATTTAACACACTGTCTAGGACCAGTCACCGCTTAATATGAGATTGTTATTATGTTTAGTTTTATCATGTTAGGGTAGAGGAATTCTGGGGCATCTTGCAAGGTGGCTTCGTATGCTCATTGTGTGTGTGTGTGTCTGTGTGTGTGTGTGCGTGTATGGCATATGCATGTGGTTTTGTATATTTGTGAGTGTCACACAGAGACAAAGAATAATGGGAGGGGTGCAAATTATGACCGAAAGAGTGATCTCAAGGAGAATGAGCACGTCCATGCACAGGGGAAAGTATGTTCAGGAGTTGATAAAAATACATCATGAGAAAGGAAGCCCTTAATCACTCACCATAACTCAGAACTGGAAACCAGTTGAGAGAAGACAGATAGGAGAAGTTCAGTAGAAACAGGCTTAGTGTATTACACAAAGCCACTCAAGAATCAATGGGCAGAACCATGGTTTCAATCCTTCCTCAATGTGCAACAGCCCCTCCCCTGCACTACAGACCTCCCTGACACTTACACAACAGGTGCACTCAGGGAACAATCACCTGGTGCTGTTCAATGAGGGCGCCACTTTGCTCTTGGGTCTGGTGCTTGCTGGCACACAAAGGCTTGCCTATTATGCCTCCGTCAGAAAGTTTCTCTAAGAACCACGACAGCCTCCTGACTGAGCAATAACATGGAGCCAGCGACTGGTAAGACTACATACCACGAGTATCATCTCCCCCAGTCCCCGAGGATCAGGGAGGCATGGAGTATACCAGGATCCAGCCATTCACTCCACTGCTTCCTGGCTGAGTGTAAACACCTGTCATTTATTTCTTCCTTGCTTGCCTCAGGAGGTTAGTATGTATCTCCATTGAAATCATGGCTAAAAGAATGGGCCACATACTTGTAAATTATATCATCGTCATTCATTCATTAAACTGTGTATTAAATACCTACTCTGTTCCAGGCATTAGCCTCAGTATTGGAAATACATTAAAGAACCATCTCGCTAATGTTTCTAATGCTGTGGCATTGGCATTCCAGTGCAGGCGACAGAAAAAGAATATACAGCGTATCAGGTGATGGTACAAGAGATAGATAAAAATAAAGCATGGTAAATGGTGTGAGGAGTGCCAGGGTCGAGGTTGGATTGCTATTTCAAACAGGATCATCAGGGAAGGTCTAACTGATAAGGTGAAATTGAGCAGAGACCTGGAGGAAATGAGGATGCAGCAATTGCCCGTCCTCTGGTCGGAGTCATTGAATATGATGGTCCGTTTTAAATCCCCTGCACTACTCATCAAATTTTATTCCTCTGTCAAAGCCTGCAAAAACTTTTCCAGAAGTTTCAAAGAACTTTCAAATGAAGGAAAACGCAGTAGCAGCTCTGCTTTAAAAATGCTGAGAAATGAACAGCCCTCTGGCTGTAAACTTAATGCCTGCAATTTATTGTGTACCCATCTTAGGTAGTAAAATAAATAGACCACATTGCCTGGACGCAGACAAAGCTTTGTACATGAAGGCAGAGCATGCAGAAAGCTATCAGGGCCTCATGAAACAAAAAAATGCAAGATGTCAGCAAGACAGTTATGAGCTATGTGTTCATAGGTAAGTCACTTAAAAATCTCCAAGTCCCGGGTTTTCAGCATGATAAAATAGGGTGACATCTGCTACACCTTGTATGTCAAGCAGCTGAGGTGTGAAGAAATGACGAATGAGTAAATGCTTGTATTCTGAAGTCAGCACCCTGGGAGAGCCCTGGGCTGGGTGCAGGAGAGACTTGGAGCTAAAAAGGCTGTGGTCTCTGTATATGAGTTGCTGACAACATAGAGGAAAAACAGATGTAAACGAAACCAGGGCCAAAATGACCCTGAAATCCAAAGGATGAACTTTCATTTTTGGCATACAGTGAGTTACTTACCCTGGAAAACCTCCTACTTTATGAGTTACATAGGCTAAATAAATTTTAAATTTACCTTTTAAGAGTATCATGGAGCTTAAATTAAAGTACAGAAAATCCTCCTCGTACAAGTCCAGTAAGAGAACGCTGGTGTGTGTGTTGCGTTAAAGGTGTTTTATATCCCGGGAACCCTGGAGTCTTGAGTTGCGAGGGTAGCATGGGAGCGGCTCCAGGTGAGTATCTATAACTATGTCCCTTGAATGAATGCTACCTCCTCATGGAAAAAACAAATGGAGTAGAAAAAGAATTCCCATCAAAGATACCAGGAGGGACTTTGCTCTGGATACCAGGAATAAAATAGGAGGAACCGGCCAGGCACGGTGGCTCATGCCTGTAATCCCAGCACTTTGGAGGCCGAGGCGGGTGGATCACGAGGTCAGGAGATCGAGACCATCCTGGCTAACACGGTGAAACCCCGTCTCTACTAAATATACAAAAAAATTAGCCGAGCATGGTGGCGGGCGCCTGTAGTCCCAGCTGCTGGGGAGGCTGAGGCAGGAGAATAGCGTGAACCCCAGAGGTGGAGCTTGCAGTGAGCCGAGATCCAGCCACTGCACTCCAGCCTGGGGGACAGAGCAAGACTCTGTCTCAACAACAACAACAAAACCAGGAGGAATCACTGAGAATGGGAAGCTGTATTCCAGGTGAAGACGTTTGCTGACTCTAGTCTCAGTTGGTATCACTCCCAGTTACATTGCTGATGCAAACACACACTCTTTCTCGTGGCCCCACTCCTCAATAACTACCTCCCAGGACATCCATGGGATTTCAAAGAACACAATCTCTCAATTGAATCATAGAAAGAGTAAAATCAAATAAAACGCAGCAAGAGTGAACGGGATCAGGGAAAACAAGCAAATGGAAGAATTATACACTCAGTGACTTTTATTTTGAAAGAACACAAAATAGGTGTGTTTAATAAGTTTAGAGCAACGAATGTTTCAGTGAAGATATGAAAAGAATAAGATGATTAAAAAGATAAAGAATATCTCATGTAGAACTTTCAAGATGAAACTTCTCATCAATGACATTTGCTTTCAAATGTATTGGCTAAAGTCAAGTGTTAAAATATCCAAACAGGGCCGGGTGCAGTGGCTCACGCCTGTAATCCCAGCCTTTTGGGAGGCAGAGGTGGGCAGATCACGAGGTCAGGAGATTGAGACCATCCTGGCCATCACAGTGAAACCCTGTCTCTACTAAAAAATACAAAGACATTAGCCAGGTGTGGTGGTGGGTGCCTGTAGTCCCAGCTACTCAGGAGACTGAGGCAGGAGAATGGCATGAATCCGGGAGGCGGAGCTTGCAGTGACCCAAGATCGCATCACTGCACTCCAGCCTGGGTGACAGAGCAAGATTCCGTCTCAAAAAAAAAAAAAACCCACACACAGGACAAGTGCAGTGGAAGGTAGGTCTCAGTTAGTTGTCCAAAGGGGAGCATATAGAGACTCAGACATGGGAAATATGAAAGGAAAGTTGAGAAGAGTGGAAGATAGAGTGAGGCAGACTGTCTACATATCAATAGGACTTCCAGGAAAAGAAAAGAAAGAAGGAGAAACAGGGTGGAAGAAAGAGAGGGAGGAAGAGACAGAAAAGAAAATGGAAACAGAGAGTATTGAACATAAAGCCAAAGAAATTTTTGGAATTAATTAAAATTAGGAAACCCATAGACTGAGAGCCTAATTCCAACCTGGATAAATATAAATGAATTAATATCAAGCTACATCAGTGAAGGACCATGAAATTCAAAGGCAAAGAAGATAATAAAAGAACTCAGATCGTCTACAAGGAAATGACTTATGACAACAACGTACATATTAAACATGACAATGGAAACCAAAAGAAAGGGAAGTTCTATCTTCAAAGAGGCACCTTAGCATTTTCAACTGTGATGCTGTCATTCAGCAATGAAGGTAAAAGACATTTCAGATAATTAAACCTGATAGAGTTTATCTCAGTGCAGACATTTCTAATATATTTAGTTCAGAGAGAAGGAAAATGAAACAAAAGGATTGTTGAGTGAAAACATGATAGCCATGTTAGCAAACCCCTCAAAAAACCAGTAACTACAGAGAGTAAGAAAGAACTGTTTATTTCTGGAGCTAAAAGATCTGCATTGCTGCTAAGTAATCATCCCAATAGGTTTTGGGACATGACCTGATGAATACAGGTACAATTCCCCATTGTAAACCTGAATATTGGGACATCCCTTGTGCCAGACACTCTGGTGGGAACAGCACGTTCAAGGATTAAAAAATACTCAACCCTTCCTTCCATGAACACTTTACAATGAACCTTAAAATGAACACCTTAAAAGGAACACCTTAAAATGAACCACCTTAAAATGAAGGGCTGGCTGGTTGCGGTGGCTCATGCCTATAATCCCAGCGCTGTGGGAGGCCCAGGCGGGTGGATCATTTGAGGTCGGGAGTTTGAGACCAGCCTGTGCAACATAGTGAAACCCCGTCTCTACTAAAAATAATAATAATAAATTAGCTTGGTGTGGTGGTGTGCCTCCGTAAGCCCAGCTACTGCGGAAGCTGAGGCAGGAGAATCGCTTGAACCTGGGAGGTGGAGGTTGCAATAAGCCGAGATTGCACCACTGCACTCCAGCCTGGGTGACAGAGTGAGGCTCTGCCTCAAAATAAATAAATAAATAAATGGCCTGTAAACAGATCATTGTGCCAGCTGAATGTTCGATATCTCCAGCCCTTTATTTGGATTATCCCCAGCACTTCTCACAACAACCCCATGAGATACACCCTGGGGGGATGCCCAAGGCCTGGTCTTCCTGGCTTTCAGCCTTGCCCACTTCCACCAAGTTCATTACATTACAGACAGAATCTTTTCCTTAAATGAGCATCTCTCTGAAGTGCTTCTCTAGTAAATCACTTTGGCGGGGACCGTGCCCTTCAAGATCAACTTCCAGCTCCTTTGTCTGGTTTCTGTGGCTCTTTATGTCTGGCCTCTGGTCTTTGCAACCTTAACTCCCTCCTCTGATATTGGGCTCCAGGAAACGTTTAACGAGTGAACGAAAGGCTCCCCTTAGTCACAACAGTCCTCTGGATGGGGCAGAGTAGGGCACAGAGATTGAGGTTGTCTGTCCAAAGATGCAACCATAAACATGGGTCTAGTTACACGACAAAGCATCTGCACATGGTGAAAATCACCTTTCTTCTTCTTCTGTTTTTTTTTTTTTTTTTTTTTTTTTTTTTTTTTGAGATTGAGTCTCACTATGCCACCCAGGCTAAATGGAGGAAAGCAGTGCCACAATCTTGGCTCAATGCAACCTCCGTCTTCCAGGTTCAAGTGATTCTCCTCCCTCAGCCTCCTGATTATCTGGGATTGCAGGCACATGCCACCTTGCCTGGCTAATTTTTTGTATTTTTAGTAGAGATGGGGTTTCCCCATGTTGGCCAGGCTGGTCTTGAACTCCTGACCTCGTGATCCTCCTGCCTTGGACTCCCAAAGTGCTGGGATTGCAGGCGAGAGCCATGGCGCCCATCCACCTTCCTTCTTTATTAGTGTTCTTTGTGCTTTTTGGCTTATTTGTCACCCAAGATTAATATTTATCTAAATAATTATTTTCAAATAATATATCAAAAAATCAATATTTCAAGCATAAGCCTTCCAACTCACACAGGAAATTCTGCATATTTTCAAAACCATGCATCAAATCCACTCTGGCTTGAGATATGCAGGAATACAGCTCCCATGTTACAACCCTCTCCTGGTGCATTCATTTACTTATTCACTGTGCATGGTGTGTGGGGCCCTGGCCTGTACCCCTGTCAGAGGACACAGGGGAGTTTCTGAGAGCTGCTGGACACTGAGTGGACACCAAGCTTGTGGGGAGTGCTGAGGCGAGGACTCGCCTCACCTGTCACCAGGAAAGCCAAGCGTGCGTGGATTTAGTCTAGAAACTTCCTCCCAATTGTTCATTTAAAAATGTTCTCCATCCTTGAGGAATCTCATTTACCCAGCAATCCCATTACTGGGTATATACCCAAAGGATTATAAATCATTCTACTATAAAGACACATGCAACCATAAAGACATATATGTTTATTGCAGAACTATTTACAATAGCATAGACCTGGAACCAACCCAAATGCCCATCAATAATAGACTGAATAAAGGAAATATGGCAAACGCACACCATGGAATACTATGCAGTCATAAAAAAGGATGAGATTATGCCCTCTGCAGGGACACGGATGAAGCTGGAAACCATCATCCTCAGCAAACTAAGACAAGAACAGAAAACCAAACAGTGCATGTTTTCACTCATAAGTGGGAGTTGAATAATGAGAACACATGGACACAGGGAGGGGAACACCACACACCAGGACCTGTTGAAGGGGAGGAAGGCAAGGAGGGGGACTATTAGGGCAAATACCTAATGCATGCAGGGCTTAAAAACTAGATGACGGGTTGATAGGTCCAGCAAACCACCATGGCACGTGTATACTTATGTAACAAACCTGCACGTTTAGCACATGTATCCCAGAACTGAAAATAAAACAAAATTTAAAAAACAAACAAAACATAACAAAACAAAGTTCTTCTCCCCACACCTGTGAAGAGAGGCTTTACTTTCCTCTTGGACCACATTCAGAAAGATGACACCTTCTTTTGTTTTCGACGGGTTGAGATAGGTTTCTTCATTTGGACTTGGCTGATGGAAGCTTTGGCTGGTTTAAAGAAACGTGTCCTGTGCTGATTTGGCACAAAACTCATGTCAGATCTTCCTTAAAAGATCCTGAAGTGCATGTCCCGTGTTGCCGTCCCAGTGGATTGCACGTAATTGCACAATTAACAACATATTTTCACAGTCTCCACCTTGCAGAGGAGTAGAGTCTGCACTTTGTAGTTTCTTCTAGACGTTTTAAAAATAGAAAAACTTATTTGGAAGAAGATTTCCTATTAGAACAGCAAAGAAAACCCCAAGTCTCTGGGGAAGTATTTGAAGCCCAAGTTCTGTAATGATTTTCAAGTTCAAAGTTGGGCTGCTAATGAGACGCTCCAGCTTTGGGCTCCACAGGTGGCTGCTACGATCTCATTAAAACGGAGGCACCTGTTTCTATATTAAAGCGTTATCTGCCAGCCCCTCTTCACTTGGGGTGAGTCAATTAATATGGGCAGAGATTTTTAAGACCACAATGATTCCAGTTATCAAGACCCTTCTCCAAACCAGACAGCAGGCCTGGGGGGAGGAGACAGGCGCAGGGTGGGGTTGATGTAGGTAACACCTCTGCCCTCACCCCGAGAACGTGGCTCCATTTCAGGAGACTTGATAACAGTCTCACGAGAACACAAATACACACCATGTATCATAATTAGACTGCAGTGGAAATGACGTTCAGCCCAGTGATTTCTCTGTCACCTGGGAGCTGAGACGGTTACCAGAGAACATGAATTTTGGCACAGAACTTGCCATCGCTGGCCATCCTGCATCCAGGTCCCTCACAGAAGAGCGTCACTTTGTGGAGTCTCAGACTGAAGTCACCAGCGCCCTCCCCCATGGCTGGCTGTGCCCTGAAAGTTACTTTGCAAGAGGCGTCTCTGTCGGTCCCCTTACTCTCTGCTCTCTTGGCCTCAGACTGCAAACCCTCAGAGTGCAAGATTGACGGAAACTCCAGCTCCGTGGGCTCACGTGGGTCTGGCACCGTGGTGCACATGTGGAAACTGAGGCTCAGGAGAAGTCTCTCTCTGCTTAAAGGTGTGCCTCATCCTCTTTCCCTTCCTCTAGAAATTATAAAATTCTGGTGATGGAATTGAAGACCTCCCAAGATTTAAGATCTTTCCCCAACCCTCTTCGCCGGCCTCAGCTGACCTCACCTTCCCACACTTGGGGGGGGCCACCACACACCATACACCGTGATGTGCAGATCCCACTTCTTCTTGCCCCAAATGCCCTCCCCATTCTCTGATCAGGCCAACTGCTAGTGAACCCCCAGACACAGCCTCGGACACCTCCTTAGTCCGCCAGGAGAAGCCAGTCTCTGTCTCTTCCCCGGAACCTCTGCCAGCGTGAGTGAGGACCTGTAGGGCACCCCAGCACCCACCGTGGTAACCACCTGCTTTGCACGGTGGCTCTGCCTCTGGATGTCCTCTCCACCCTTCCAGACCCAGCTTGAGGGCTCTCTTCTACAAAGCTTTCCCCGTAACTGTGCCTTCCTCAGCTGGGGCCGCCATAGCCAAAGGCCACAGACTGGGCCTAAACAGCAGACAACTATTTTCTCCCAGCCCTGCCGGACGGAGCTCTGTGATCAGGGCGCGGCAGGGTTGGGTCCTGGTGCAGCTCCACCTCCTAGTGTCCTGGTGTATAGACGTGTCCTCTCATGGAGGGGAAAGGGGGACTCTTCATGTCTGTGTATAAAGATGTGAATCCCATTGCATAAGCCCCACTCTAATGACCTCTTCTAACCCCAACTGCCTCCCCAGAGCTCCACCTTCTCCCAAAGCTCCACCTCCTAATTACCATCACAGTGGGGACTGGGGCTTCAACACCTGGATTTGTGGGGCGTAAACATTGTGGGGACCCTGGCGCCCTGGACGTTGCCATCTCCGGGTGGATGGATGCTGTCCTCTCATGGGTTTCCCTGGCCCTTGAATCCTGCAGCCAGTCTTCCTGGACGCATGGCCTTATGTTACGAGTTGTTACAGGCAGGTTTATGGCCCATCCTTCCGGAAGTCACCCCAGTCACAAATGCCCCTAAACACCTCTCTTTTCTCTGACTTTTGTTTCCTGTTTTAATTAGAAACACAAATT
This sequence comes from Piliocolobus tephrosceles, assembly GCF_002776525.5. Classification (NCBI taxonomy): domain Eukaryota; kingdom Metazoa; phylum Chordata; class Mammalia; order Primates; family Cercopithecidae; genus Piliocolobus; species Piliocolobus tephrosceles. The sequence continues at coordinate 30,087,248 of NC_045452.1, read as the reverse complement.
AAGGTATTTGAGGGCCCACTACTTATTTTAAGTGCTTTAATGTTGTGTGACCAGTGACATCATGAGCTATGGGTGGCAAGGGGGGCACACAGCCCGTTCCTGTCCCCAGCCAGGCCCTTGACTGGCTCCCCTGAAACATCCAGCTGGGAATGAGCCTGGTTTCTACTTGGGTGGAGGCAGGTGTAAGTCCTGGCTTGAGCTGCAGGTAACTGTGTCTCGGGGAGTTGCCCTTCCTGAGCCCGGCTCATCCAGGCAGGAGCCACATTCATAGTATACCATGGTGCCCTGTAAGGTGCCAACAGACGCCAGCTCTGACATCACCCATCGGTCCCACATGACACTTAGTCTGAGGAAGTTCCTGTGAGGAAACTCTTCAGTGGGTAGGTAGAAAGGGAGGGAAGGAACCCGTGTCATGGGATGCCTGCTAAGTGTCTCATGCTTCGCTGGGGTCTCATCCCATCCTTGCTACAACTTCCTGGCCAGGAACTAATGCTCCACTTTACAAACGCAGAAACCAGGGCCTAGAAAGGAGGCTGGGGGAATCCCGGGTCTCTCTGGATTCCCAGCCTCTCCTGGCCAAAGTGTGCAGTCTGTGCTTCTGTCATGGAAATGGTCCTCGTTCCAAGCCTGTCGTGATTCCTCCCACCTGAGGAGGCCCCCAGGTCCCGCATTCTCCCTGCCCCACGCGGCGTGGTGATCACCCACGCCTGGGCCGCTCCCTCCTCCATCCAAAGTCCAGAACACATCTGTCTTGAGGGAGGCTTTGCTAAGATGGATTTCCGTTCATCTAAAATTTAGGAAGTCTTAGCAGGGAGGGAGGGTTGACCTTTCAGTCCTGCATCCACGGCTGAGTGATTTTTAAACCGGGACAAGTGTTATCTGGAGCAATGACATCGCTTCCATCATCAGAGGCCTGGGGCTGAGCTGCCCATCCATGCGCCTGAGGCTTCGGCTGAGGCTCCAGGGCACCCTCCCTCCAGCCTGCAGGGGCGGCCTCCGGTTTTCAGCTGGTTCTCTGTCTGTGTTGTGTTGGGAGACCCCAGTGGGAAAGTCTTCCCCCAGGGACATCCCCCCGGCCAGAAGACGACCCCCTTCAGCCTGAGATGAGCGGCTTCAGCTGACGGTGAGGAAAGAAGAATAGAAGAAAACAGAATTCCTCCGACTTCAAGTCTTCAAAAATGGAGGCCAGCAGCAAGATCGATTCTGAATAATACAGGAGTTCTAATTAATGCTGTTAATCTTGACAATCTATCCAGCGTCTTCCCATGGCAGCTGCTCAGCGTCCTGCCTGGGGCTCTGACGGCCCGGGCTTGCTTTCTGGCTGCACCAGGCACTGGCTGCACGAGTTACTCACACCGTCGGAGTGCAGGGTCCCCGTGTGGTTCCTGCGGGTCTCAAATGAGATGAAGGCACTTAGGAGAGCATCCAGCACATGTTCGGTGCTCACGGAACGCTAGCCTGGCTTGCCCTGCCCTCCCCACCTGTGTGTGGCTCACAGCCTATGGGGGCCATGCATCAGTAGTGGTCCCTGTGACCTAGCCTGACGTCTCCTCCCAGGCCAGGCCCTGTGGCAGCCTCAGCACGGGCCCTTCCTGGTCCGCATTCTAGTTGAGGGGGAAGGAGGAGCTGGGGTTCCTGGAGTTCTCCTCGCAGGCCCTTTCTCTTCATGCACACGTAGGGCGGTGGAGTGGAAAGGGGGCGGGGGGCCAAGGATGCTACCGTGTCCTCCTGCTCCTACCCAGGCTGAAGGTCTGGGCCACCTGTCCAGGGGTGCTCAACCCTTGCAGCTGCCTCCTGAGCTCTCGGTGTCCCGGGGAGACCCAGCTGTCTTAGCCAGGGCCCTCCAGCCCCCTCCCCAGCCCCAGCTTGCTTCCCTTTCCAGGACTCAATTCACAGAAGCAGTTGGGCGGGCTGTGTGTCCCCAGGCCGTGGCTAATCTAAATTGGAGCCCCCCGCTTTATCCTCTCTAAACTTTTCAGCAGATTTTGCCTTCCGAATCTGTCCGTGGCCCCCATCCATGTCCCGGGCCTGACCCCTGCGGTTTCTGGTCCCTGGAAAGCCACAGCCTTGGTCCCTCCTCTTCACTTTCTTCATGGCCAAGCTTCGTGACTGATGTCCCATTCATGCTTCCATCAGAACCATCCTCCCTTCTGCTGTCTCAGGCAGCACCTGCATCTGAGAAGCTGGGGGAGGAGACCCAGTGCCCCCCACTGTCCTGGTGAAGGTCGCGGCTGATGGAGGATTCATGGGGCAGACGGGGCTCCCCAGTGGGCCCGGACTTGGGAACGCACACTGAGCCGAGGAATCAGCAGGGGATGGCACCAGGTGTGTACTTTGGGGAGCGGGGATGGAGAGGTGGCTCATTTGCACAGGAAGGTAAGACCAGTTCATTTGCGGGCCTCAACCTGAGGCTGAGAGATGGGCTTTAGCATGAAAGTGGCCAGGAAGCATAGACCACTTTAAGACAGTGAAGCACACAGCCATCGGTTCCTCTGAAAACCTCCCTCTGACCAAGGAATCGCTTTCACTGAATCCAGCCTTTGTGTCCTGGTAAGCCCACCCCGGACAGGTGCCTGGCCCCAAAGCACAAAGCCAGCGAGTGGAGGGTGGGGAGGCTCCATCCACGCCATGGGGCCCGGCCCAGTGTGCCTTAGGGCTCAGCTCTCCCAGGCGATTCTGTGGCAGAGGCACCGCCCCGCTCATCTTTCTGCTGAGGCCACACCTGCCAGTCCCTGGCTCCATTCCCAGAGCTGCCTGGTGACCGATGGGCAGAGTTGATGGATTGGGCTTTGGGGAGAACCTTTTGAAAGTGCTCAAAGAGGGAGAAATCGATCCAAGTAGGGCCTTCCCAGAGCACACCTGGCAGTTCCAGGACAAGGTGCTTCGGAGGAAAAAGAAGCATAAATCCCCCCACAACCAGCACTTCTGCAGCTTCCTGTTTTCTGCTTTTAGCTACTTCAGCTGAGCCTCCACACTTGCCTCCCCTTCCCCAGTCCCTACTATGTCACAACATGTGTCCTGAGTCGCTTTGGGGCATGAAATGCCCCGATGCCGTCGGGGTCTGTGATGACCACGTTGTGAAGCCGCGGGGCCCCCCGGCTTTGCCAGCAGCTCCCCTTTGACCTTGGATGAGTCAGCCTAGCTCCTCGGCTCCTCGGCTCTCCGTCCAGGGCACAGGCAGTTGGGACGAAGATCTCGAAGGCACTTTCTAGTTCTGACCTCCTAAGACCCCCTGCCCCTTCCTGTGCTTCAGTTCAGGGACAGCCCAGGAGGCCCCACCTGGAGCCCCTCCAGGACTCAGGACTCATCCCCCGCACGTCCCCATGCCGCTGGTAAGTGCGGATTAAAGACAAGGGATTCCATGTCCGTCTCCTCTTCAGCAAAAAGGGGCTTCTGACCAGCATGAATGAGGAGCCAGCCTCGAGGAAGTCTTCCCCAGAAGCTGTGGCTCTTGGCAGAGTCCTCTGTGACATGCCGCCTGGCGCGCCCCCACCATGGCTGTCACTGGTGGAGTCCAGGCCCCATCCCCTGGTGGCCTCCTTGACCCTCATCTCTGCGATCTTCCCCTCCTCCATGTGCCACGGCAGCACTGAGGGCTGTTTCCGGAGAGGAAGGACTCCTGGGCCAACCAGTGCCCTGATCAGGTCTCCATCGCTGCCTTTGGCCTGGGAAGGGGGCCTGGCTTCTCTGGCCTGGTCCCAGGCTTCCCCATCTAAAGCTTCTTTATTCATCCTGCTTCTCTTCCAGCCTATTTCATTCACCTGATGCTTTGAAACAAAACCTCAGCCCGCCAGCCCCTGGCAGCTCCAGGAATTGTTAGCGGATGAGCCCACAGGAGAAGCCAGGTGCCTGCCCCCGCCCTGGCTTCAGGGCCTGCAGGGTCCTGGGCTGGGCAGGGTGCTTGGGGTGGGGGTGTTCCAGGTGGCTGGGAGGCCCTGCTGTAAGTGGCCTTCCAAGATCCTGTTTCCACTTCCCGGCTTGGACTTCCCTGTGTGCTGCCATGGGCACCCACATGAGCTCATCTGCCTCCCTGGTAGGCTCTGGTCCATGGGAGCTGTGCTCCTGTGCTTCTCCCTGCCTCAGTGGGGGCAGCTGCTTGGCCAACACATCCTCGCTGGACTGAGCCTAGTGTGGATGCTTGGGCTGGGGGTGCTGTCCACCTTCCGACCCCAGCAAGCCCTGGTGCTTATCCATCCTTGCATCTGCTGCCACAGCCAGGGCAGATGGTCTATGCTGCTACCTGCACATGGGAGGCACCTGAGTGAGGACTGGAGGTCACGAGGTCTCAGCTCTGTGGCTCCTCGGGGGCCCCACTCATCTGCCTTGAGAACCACGCTCCTGTGCTGGGCCAAAGTCTTGCTCTTTCTGTTTTTGTTTTTGCTTTTAACATTTAGGTTGGAAGGAGTAAGAGTTCGATAAGGGCGCGGTGGTTCAAGCCTGTAATCCCAGCACTTTGGGAGGCCGAGACAGGGGGAACACCAGGTCAGGAGATCTAGACCATCCTGGCTAACACAGTGAAACCCTGTCTCTACTAAAAAATACAAAAAAAAAACTAGCCGGGCGAGGTGGTGGGCGCCTGTAGTCCCAGCTACTCCGGAGGCTGAGGCAGGAGAATGGCGGGAACCCGGGAGGCGGAGCTTGCAGTGAGCCGAGATCTGGCCACTGCACTGCAGCCTGGGAGACAGAGCAAGACTCTGTCTCAACAACAACAAAAAAGAGTTCGATAAAAATTTTTGTGCTTACTTTTTCTTTAATTCTTCCTCTGGGGATCATAAAGTGAAAGGATTTAAATTTATATTTTGGAAGATAAAAGAAGCCTAACATCTTTCATCCACTTCATGCATTCTTCATGCATTTTTACAAAACATTTTGTACTGGCATCCTGAAGGGTGCAATTTCATGAGTCAGGAGAATAAATAACAGATAAAAATAAATGGAGTTCTCAGCAAAGGTGAGTGTGACTTTTCCTTAGGGATGAAAAAAGTAAATGCATGGCAGGGGCAACCAGCCTCAGGGCCGACCTCACAAGGACCGAGGTGGGGCTCAGTACCTGAGGGCGAGGGTGGGTCTCACCTGGCATCTGCCAGCCTGCACCACGAGCCCGCACCCACCAAGGGCGTGTACCACTCCAGCAGAGTCACACACCCTGCAGTCATTCCCCAGGAGGCAGGAACAAGCTCATGTTTCGTGATCGTGATGGAGAGCCTTTGGAAATTCCATCAGACATCCCAGAGCAGCAGGACATCAGGTTGATGAAGGTGATGATGACAAGGAAGATGATGATGTTGCTCATTGAAATGTCACTGAACGTTTACTACGCATGTCCACCTCCCGACCCCAACAAGCCCTGGTGCTTATCCGTCCTCGCACCTGCTGCCACAGCCAAGGCAGACAGTCTATGCTGCCGCCTGCACGTGGGAGGCACCTGAGTAAGGACTGGAGGTCATGAGGTCTCAGCTCCGTGGCTCGTCAGGGGCCCCTCTCATCCGCCTTGAGAACCATGCTCCTGTGCTGGGCCAAGGTCTTCTTTCTGTTTTTGTTTTTGCTTTTAACATTTAAGTTGGAAGGAATAACAGACAATGTTGGAGGCATTATCTAATTCCATCTTCTTCCTCTCCCCAGCTTTCTTGATTTAAGACTGACAAATAAAAATTATATGTATTCTAAGATGTGAAGTGATTGACACCATCAAGCTAATTACCATGCCCATCACCTCATGTAACTGTTTTTTGTGGGTGTGTGTTGCTGGGGGGAGCACTTGAGATCTAGTTCCTTAGCGAATGTCAAGTATACAATGCAGTTTTGTTAATTATCACCACCATCCTGTTTATTCGATCTCCATGACTTAATCATCCTGCATAACTGAGAATTTATGTTTTCTTAATCAACATCTTTCTATCTTCTCGAGCTGTAGTTTTTTTTTTTTTTTTTTTTTTTTTTTTTTTTTTTTTTTTTTTTTTTTATCTGACTAATAGAAACAATGGTCCGGGCTGGGCACGGTGGCTTACACCCATAATCCCAGCACTTTAGGAGGCTGAGGTGGGTGGATCACCTGAGGTCAGGAGTTCAAGACCAGCCTGGCCAACATGGTGAAACCTCGTCTCTACTAAAAATGCGAAAATCAGCCGGGCGTGGCGCTGCACCCCTGTAATCCCAGACACTTGGGAGGCTGAGGTGGGAGAATTGCTTGATCCTGGGAGGCAGAGGCTGCTGTGAGCCAAGATCGCACCACTGTACTCCAGCCTGGGTGACAGAGTGAGACCTTATCTCAAAAAAAAAAAAGGAAAAGAAAATAAATAATGGTCCATTCCCATAGTGTTATCGGGGAGATTAAAGGAGATACACACTTGAGGGTGTCTGACAATGAAAGTGCCGCAATCACTCCAGTGACCACCGCCCACCTGAGCAGTCCTTGAGGAACTTGAGAGAGCCCATTCCCCAGCTGTGAGTGTCACTGGACCAGATGAGAAAGACGGAGGGCACCGGGTAACGCTGGCCACGGGAGCCCTGCTCAGGAATGGGCCTGGTGCACCAGAAAGGTCCCTTCCCTTTCCCACTTCACCAAGTCAAGGGCGGCTAGAGTCAAAATTAGAACGACCAGCACCCAAACTCCTAGACCCTTCCATAGGGCGAAACTTGTATCAGACCCATTGAGGGCCAAGGAATGAATCGCAGGAGAGCAGTTCCAGGTTCAAGATGTCAGCCTTAAGTCATGAGATTCAGAAAATAAGATTAAGTATAGAGTTTGAGTACAAAGACTGAGGATACTCCCCCGGGAAACACAAACTTCAGGAGCATCAGACATCATTCCAAAGTGGGGAGGCCAAAGCTTCCTTTATGGGCAGTTAAAAGGTGCAACACTGTTGTCAATAGTGCTGCAATAAACATATGCTTGCATGTGTCTTTAGAGTAGAACGATTTATAATCCTTTGGGCATATACTCAGTAATGGGGTTGCTGGGTCAAATTTCTGGTTCTAGATCCTTGAGGAATCGCCACACTGTCTTTCACAATGGTTGAACTACTTTACACTCCCACCAACAGTATGAGAGCCTTCCTATTTTTCCATGGCCTCACCAGCATCTGTTGTTTCCTGACTTTTTAATAATCGCCATTCTCATTGGCATGAGATGGTTTCTCATTGTGGTTCGGATTTGCATTTCTCTAATGAGCAGTGGTAATGAGCTTTTTTTCATATGTTTCTTGGCTGCATAAATGTCTTTTATTGGAGAAGTGTCTGTTCATATCCTTTGCCCACTTTTTTTTTGTTTGTTTTGAGACAGAGTCTCGCTCTGCCCCCCAGGCTGGAGTGCAGTGGTACAATCTCGGCTCACTGCAACTTCTGCCTCCCAGGTTCAAGCAATTCTCCTGCCTCAGCCTCCTGAGTAGCTGGGATTACAGGTGCACACCACCACGCCCAGCTTTTTTTTTTTTTTTTTTTAGTAGAGATGGGGTTTCACCATGTTGGCCAGGCTGGTCTCGAACTCCTGACCTTGTGATCTGCCCACCTCAGCCTCCCAAAGTGTTAAGATTACAGGTGTGAGCCACTGTGTCTGGCCCGTTTGCTCACTTTTTGATGGGGTTGTTGGGTTTTTTTTTTCTTGTAAATTTGTTTAAGTTCCTTGTAGATTCTGGATATTAGACCTTTGTCAGATGGGTAGATTGCAAAAATTTTCTCCTATTCTGTGGGCTGCCTGTTCAGTTTCTTTGCTGTACAGAAACTCTTTGGTTTAATTAGGTCCCATTTGTCAATTTTGGCTTTTGTTGCACTTGCTTTTGGTCTGGAAACAACCCAATGATAAACTTGATAAGGAAAATGTGGCACATATACACCATGGAATACTATGCAGCCATAAAAAAGAATGAGTTCATGTTCTTTGCAGGGACATGGATGAAGCTGGAAGCCATCATTCTAAGCAAACTGACACAGGAACAGAAAACCAAACACCACATGTTCTCACTCATAAGTGGGAGTTGAACATTGAGAACACACGGACACAGGGAGGGGAACATCACACACTGGGGCCTCTTGGAGGTTGAGGGGCAAGGGGAGGGAGAGCATTGGGACAAATATTTAATGCATGTGGGGCTTAAAACATAGATGACAGTTGAAAGGTGCAGCAAACCACCATGGCACATGTGTACCTATGTAACAAACCTGCACTTTCAGCACATGTGTCCCAGAACTTCAAGTTAAAAAAACAAAGGTGCAACACCTCCCCCGCAAGCTCAATGCATATGTTTTAGCGGTTTGATTGATTGCAGCCTGCTACATTGCAAGGAAGATGGCTTTACCACGCTGTAGGGGCAGGCATGGCCAGAGGGGGTTTTCTCTTTGCTACCACAAGTCCCTTCCTAATCATTTAAAGGAAAAAGCAGAAGTTGCAGGTGCACGCCACCTGACGCACACCCCATAGCCACGTTCCTTCCAAGGCTCAGAATAACTTCAAATTCCAACAGTTTTAAGCTGGAGTTATTTAATTTCACACAGGTGAGTGAGGAATGGCTGAGCGGTGGCCAGCGTGTGTCCACTCCCCTCACCCTGACCCACCTTCAGGCTGGAGCCCCGAAGCCTGTGCTTGACAGGGTGGGGCCTTCCACCCTCATTTCCGATGTCTGAGGTCATCTCCGGGACAGGATGCCTCACCCTCATCTCTAGCCCCTTCTCTGCTTATCCTCCCAAGAAAGGAGGCTGCTGCTGCTCTGAGTGGTCAGATCTGAGATTCCTTGGGCCACAGTTCACGAGTGGGTGATGTCGACGGGGGCGTATTTGCCCCTGAGAGCTCTTTTCCCTGCTTCCTACAGCAGAGCACACAGAGCGGCGTTCTGTCCCTGTGTGTCCACTCTCCCTGCAGGGAGTTTGATAAGGCTCCAGCTTCCGTGCTCATGGCGACTGCGTGGCTTTGGGATAGGCGGATGGACTTGTCCCTGGCCTCACAAGTGCACAGGGAGGCTCACAGTGCACAAGGCCCCTGGCAGAGCCACCCTTCTACCCGCTTCTCCCAGGCAGCCCTGCACTTGGGCAGGGGAGAGGGCGAGTTTTCCTTCTCCCAGACACTGGCAGCACTTTGTTCACCACTTGGCCCCTGTTGGATTCTAAAGGACCTCAGACAAATGGAAATGGAGGAGGTGGGCTTAGGCACCCAAGTCCCCACCCAAATCCCACTGCGTTTCCTCCCAGGGCACAGGCAGAGGCGACTGTTTTCAATTCTCTCCTTGAGAAGGAGATGGTTTACCTGGGCAGAAATCCTGCAGGCTGAACCCCAGGGCCCAGGCTGCTCCGGTTGCATCAAAGTCACCTGGGGGACTTTTGAAATGCAAATGTATGGGCCTCTGTTCTTTGACATTTTGATTTTGTGGCTCCAGGTGAGGCAGGGCGGATTGTTATGATGATTTTTCAATCTCCCTCAAGCAGTTCTGATGGGGCTTAGCCCTCTCCAAACAAGAAGTCAATTTTTAACTGGACCCATTTGAGCTGGATCCTGGGGTCTGTCCTTTGTTTGGGACACCAGGTTCCATCATTACACCTGCTGAACTCATGTTCTCTAACAATAAAAATGGAAACGTCATTCTATTTCTCCACTTGGTTGTTCAAAATACATTTATTGAGCATCTGTAGTTAAAGATCATCAAATATCAGAGTGGTGATGACAGCTCCAGGGTTTGAGTGTTTGCAAGTGGGATTTTTCAGGAGGCGGAGCAGTGGGGAATGTGATCTCCATCCCGCAGAATGGGCGGGGCAGTGAGGAGGCTCAGGTTCGCTTTAACCACGTGTGCTCTGCACACAGACCACATGCTGTGTGTCTGCGTCTGTGTGTGTGTGTGTGTGTGTGTATGTGTGTGTGTGTGTGTGTGGTTGGTTGGGGGCGGGGGCAATGCTTAGCGCACAGACAGTGGCTTTGTGGGCTGTGCTCCCAGATCTGATCATTCTTAAATCTGAGAGGAGACCTGCTGGGCACAGGTGTCAGAAATTTGGCACAGGCAGGTGAATTGCTGGGAGGATGCTACTGGCATTCAGGGCTTCTCAAGACTGAGGTCCATGCGTGCTCTTAGAATGTCCTTTCCAGATCTGATCTCTGCTGACTTTCCGGCTCCATCTCCCATCCTCTCAGCCACAGCCAGTGAGACATGTTCCCAGCTGCCAGGTCCTCCTCCTCCTGGACAGTGCTGGGTTTTTGGACCTTGCAGTCAGTTCCCTGTCAGGACCTGCTTCCTCTGTCTGTAGCTGGCTCACTCCCAGGCATCCTTTCCAGCGCCCTCTGCCACAGGAGCCTCTCCACCTGTCACCTGTGCTGCGCCAGGGAAAGTCTGTGTGTTTCCACAGCACCTCCTGCACTCAAGTCCCCTGGCGGAGCACAGAGTGCCGCTCCTCCCCCTCATTGGATTCATCCTGTCCTTAGGAGTGAGGCAGCTGGGGGCCTCCATCAAGAGAGGGGGTTCCTGGGGCGACCTGTGGATGCCTCAGGCTCAGAGACTCCAGAGTAGGGCTACCCCACCTGGTGTAGGTGTGCTCAGGTGTCCCCTGACCTCCACCAGCTCCCTGCCAGCCTCTGCTTTAGAGAGTCCCTGTGATGACGGGTGTGCTCTATGTCCACACTGCCTGGTAAAGGAGTCATCAGCCTACACCGCGACTGGGAGAACCGAATTGTTAACTCTGTTTAGTTGCAGTTAATCTGAAGGTAACCGGTCCCACCTGGTCAGGGGCTACTTACAGGCTGTAGGAAACCCCGCAAGACTCAGGGACCAGCCAGGGCTGCAGAATCCCAGGGAAGCCACTCAGGTGAGCAACAGAAAGGAGGCAGGAGGGAGGCAGGAAGGGAAGGCGGCCTTCCCAGCTTACGGGGCGTGCGTGTGGGCGTCAGGGGGTGGGGGCAGGTTCTGCCAAGGTTCATGGTCCCCACAGGCTCCTTGTCAGGGACAACCCACGCCTGACAGTGCTATGGTGCATTTTTGGGTACATGCTGAAAATAGAAGTAACCTAATAAGGTAAAAGCACACTTTTTACTCTTTTAATTTTGCCTGGAGATCAGCTGCGGGAGGAAAGCCTGTGCTGCCTTTACCAAAGCTGTAATTGAAAAAGTCTGCCCCGTGAGGAGCACCGAGTCTGGAGGGTTTGTCCACAGCCCGCTCCACCCTCCCTGAGACTGGCTGGGGGCCTGCGGTGGTGGAGGAGGGGCAGCAGCTGGGCAAGGCTGGAAGCTCCAGCCCAGTGGGGAAACAGGGAAGAAAGCCATGGACTCGGCATCTGATGCCTAGTGGGTCCTTTATGATGTCATGGGGTCCCTGGGGCATGTGCTAGGGGACTGAGGAGACAGGAGACCCATGGACTCAGCATCTAGCATGCAGGGGTGCTTTATGATGTCATGGGATCCCTGGGACACATGCTAGGGGACTGAGGAGACAGGAGACCCATGGACTTAGCATCTAGCATGCAGGGGTGCTTTATGATGTCATGGAGTCCCTGGGACACGTGCTAGGGGATGAAGGAGGGTCAGTTCTGTGAATGCAGAAGAGAGGATGTGCAGATCATAGGACAGAAGTATGAAGGGATCAGTACTGGACGGAGCTGGGCTAGAGGCTGAGTTTGAAGACCTCTGAGATGCTTTCCACAGCAGAGGTTTACGAGGACTGCCACTTGGGCCCCAGGAGCAACAGGGTGCGGGCTGGGCTAGTCAGCCATGACTGGCAGAGCTTAGGGAACTGCAAAGGGCTCGGGGAACTGAATCAGGAGACTACACAGAGGGGCTGGCTGTGGGCCTGGGGTCTGCACTGCCCTGTAACATAATGGACCTCAATAACCATGACCACCTACTGCATGCAATCTCTGTGCAAGCCATTCTGTATGCTGAGTCGTTTTATTTTCACCGGGAACAGCGGCATTATTCTCCTTTCTTGAGAAACAAAAGAACTGAAACTCCTGATCCAGCTCATGGACAGTCAGGTTGGAAAACCACAGCACAGTGTGATCAAACCCCGAGTGCCCCACAAAACCGTCCCTCAGGCCACATCAGGATGCCTGTCACCCCCAGACTCCCAGAGGCACATCCAACTAAAATCTCTAACAGATAAGACTGACCCAGAAAGTGGAAACTGATCAATCAGGCACTTGCCACATCTCCAGACACACCAGAAAGTGCCTTTCAGTGCCCAGAACAGGCAGAGGGGCTGAAAAGCCACAGGGCTGGGTGACTGGGAGGGTAGAATCAGACCATCGGGGTGTGACAGGGGGCAGGGCCCTCAGCCTTGGCAGAAGGGGATCTCACAGCCACAGCTGACCCAGAAGATGCGGGTGTGGGAGTTGCTCTTTGGGAGGAGGACGTACCTGGGGAGGGGGCACACTGGAAGCCGCAGCAACCCCGAGTTGCAGGATTTCCTGACCAGCCCATCCACGGGCTGAGTCTTCAATACCCTGAGATTGCATGAAAATGTGGGAGTGGATTCATTCTTCTGAAACAACATCCATGGCCTTCTCAGAGTCTCCATCTGGCCGGCGACCCCATAAGTAAAGGACCATGCTCACGTAGCTCCTGCACCTGTGGGTTTTCTCCACCCCAGCTCGTCTCTCTCTGCCCTACCCACCGCCTCCAGGTCCCTCCACATCTCCCATCTCTCATATTCCCTTAAAGTTGCTCCTGTGTCTCCCTGCAGGGAGTGGCCCAGGAGTCTTGCCGAGGTTCTCAGTGTCTTCTACCCGCTGTCTTGTCTCTTTGCTAAAAGAAGGCAGCTTTGCCTCCTTTCCATGTTCCCATCCGGACAAATAAGCATGGATGTTTTGAAAAGAACTCAAGAGCTTCAAGCAACAGAAATGATGGCGCCCAGAGGCCAATCCCCCGTTCCTCACTCATGCCACAGCTGGTCCCTGCATCCAGCACGTGGCCGTGTAGCACAGCCAGGGGACACTGTGAGCAGGAGGAACCAGCCCATCTTCAGGGAGCTGAGGCTCACCCCCCAGCAAGAATATAGGTCCACCACCAAGGACTAGGTGCCCCACGTCTGCCAAAAGCATGGTGACCCGCCTGTGGGTGCGGAGTGTATGAATCATGGCAGCTCATTCTTTCTCCAAGTCATCTGAAAAGGTGGTAACACACAGGGCCCTGTGCTGGATGCAGAGTGGGCCTGAACACTCCCAGGCAGTCCCCAGATTCTCTTTTCCTTATTTCTCTGCTGCCGTTCCCCACCCAGCCTGTTGAACCAGGGCTGCGCATTGGTATTCATTTACACCAGGATGGAGCCAGGCAAGGAGGGCACAGCGGTCTCCCCGGGGAACTGACAGTGGTATTAAAAGCAACATCACTTCCCCATTGATTGACTGGCACCTTTGTCCCTCTGGGGTAGGCAGCATCACAGTGCCAACCAAACACAGACTGACTGCAAACCACAGCTCCAGGAAGCCTGCCCTCCACCACTGTCTTGTAAAATTCATCTGTTTTGCTTCTGCATTCCCAGCTCCCTGTATTCAGCTCTCAATTACAAGTACACAGGAGTCAGATGAGATTGGGTTAGAATTCAGGCTTTGCTATTAACAAGCAGTGTGACCCCAGGAAAGACAGCTAAACCCTCTCACTGTGAATGCTTGATTTAAAGATGCAGATAGTCACGCTCACTTCTCAAGAGAGACACAATGGATCTAAAACCAGCTTATGTGTCATATAGTCTCAAAAGTATGTTCTATAGGTAGAACAAAGTTCTTTCTGGTCCTGGTCAGGAATGACATCTAGTTGTAATAAATAAGAGTCTCGAAAAACAGTGGCTTAAACCAAGTGGGGGTTTTATTATCATTTAAGGAGAAAAGCAACTTGCTACCTCTGGTTCAATAGCCCAAACATAGTAGAGCCAAGGTCTTGAATTTTTCCGAGTCTTTTCCTCAGGGTTAACAAATGGCTGCTGCGGCTCCAGGGATCACACCCATGTTCCCAGCAGACAGAAGGAGAAACCACAGGGAAGACCTTGCATCTATGTGAAGAAATCAAGTCTTTCAAGAAGCCCCAGAAGATGTCTTTGAACCTCTCACTAGATAGAATTATGTTGTTTGCCATTCCTTCCTGCAAGAGAAGTTGCAGAGTATATTTTTTTGCTGGACACATATTGTCCCTGGGGGGAAAAAAAAAAATCAAGGTTATTTTACCTAGAAAGAAGAGAGAAGGCCGGGTACGGTGGCTCACGCCTGTAATCCCAGCACTGTAGGAGGCCGAGGCAGGCGGGTCATGAGGTCAGGAGATCGAGACCATCCTGGCTAACACAGTGAAACCCTGTCTCTACTAAAAAATACAAAAAATTAGCCAGGTGTGGTGGCGGGTGCCTGTGGTCCCAGCTACTCGGGAGGCTGAGGCAGGAGAATGGCGTGAACCCGGAGGTGGAGCTTGCAGTGGGCCGAGATTGCGCCACTGCACTCCAGACTCCAGACTGGGAGAGAGAGCAAGACTCTGTCTCAAAAAAAAAGAAAAGAAAAAAGAAAGAAGAGAGAATAGACAATGGGTTTGCGGCTACCGGTGTCTACCATACAGGGTTAAAGGTGTGGTGGATACGCGAGGGGGGGTCTTTTATGGCCAAATCCACCAGAGAAATGCTGGCTAAATCCAATGAAGCAAGCGTCTTCAGTCCTACACACACCAGGAGCCTCCGGCAGGGCCACCACAGGCAGCACTGCCCAGCTCACGCTGACCTGGAGCCTGGAGCTTTTTGAGAACACTGTGTGATTCTGTCCTGCAGGAGGGCTCGCTTGGGAAGACATCAGCTGAGCACATATTTCAACATGCATGTGGGCGAGTGGTCCCTCAGTGTCCACCTCTGTGCTGAAAGAGCCTCATGGGCAGGGTGGGCTTCCCGTCACCAGCCCCTGAAACGGTGCCTAGCAGGGAGGCGCTCAAAGAATGCCCAGGAGATGAGGGTCCAGTTAGGCAACTATTCCATTAACCACCAGAGCTTCTGCTGTTTCTGACCTCAGACCCCAGATGCATTTGGGGACGGAGGAAGCAGGCGATGTGGGTGGGTTCCACACCTCAGAGAGGACTCCTGTGCAGTGTCATGTACGCCCAACCCTCTGCCTGTACCTCAGGAGTCACAGGTGGGCCCGGAGACACACCTCCCCACTCTGAGTGCAGCGCTGTGGATGGCTGCAAAGCCCCAGCTGTCCTCGACAGACCCCAGCGCCTCCTGACCTGCAGGCTGCACCATCTTTGTGAGTTACGCGCTTTCCCTATGCTGCTGTGCGCTCATCTTGAGGCAGGATCAAGCAATCTTGCCAGAGTCTTCGTTTGTTTGATTTTGATTTTGCTCTTTGGCTGATAGAAACAGTAAATATAAATGCACTTGCCCTGCACTGTGGGCTCTCGAGATGTGCTGGGTTCGGTCTCCTGCAAAGAGAAGGATTTCAAACCAGTTATGAGAAAGAAGCCGGCTCTCAGAGCGGCCACCAGCTCCCTGTTGACATGCGCTCCTCCCGCCCCCACCCTGTGTCCTGAGCAGGTGACAGAACAAACAGGACAGCACAGGAGGCTCATGGTCCTTGGTAGGAACCTTGTTATTCTCTGAGCTGTTGGTTTGCACACCTGCTCCAGGAGAGCAGGAGTTTCTGGTTTCCTGGCCACCTCTCAGAGGCCTTGCTGCTTGCAAGAAGTCACTGACAGAGCCCCCCAGCCCCTGCCCCCATGCTTGGACACGGCTCCCACCAGCAAGGAGGCTTCGCTGTGAGGGAAACCAGAGCAGGGCATGGTTGAGTCCTTGGTCTTCCCAGACACTGTGAACATGCTCTGGGCACACTGTGGAGCGAGTCCATCTATCTCCCTCATTTGGAAGCTCTGTGACCACACACCGCTGCTGCAGCTCCAGCCAGCCCAGCTGTGCCTCTGCCCAGGAAAGTGCTTGTCTGTATCCCTGCAGCCGTGTTGACTGCGGTCCAACGGCAGACTCCCCTCGCCTCTGCGGTGCTTGGCGTGTGGACGGTTTCCAGGTGAACGCACAGCAAAGGCAGCCCCTGTGCCCGGTGCAGGGTGGAGGCATCCCAGGCAGGACTTTGCCAACATCTGTGGCAGCCACTTCAGAGTTCCAGCTGCTGCTGAAGATGACTTGGCAAAGGTCAGAGGGTGAGACTCCCGGGGCTACGAGACCCTTTCTATGGGTGGCCTGAGGCTCATACAGGCAAAGAGATGACCTGGGTGAAGCCACATGGATTTTTTTTTTTGCAGGTCTGGGGCTCCAAAGCAAGCTGCATAACAAGCGTCCTCATTCCAGGCCCTGCCAGTGGCAGCCAGGACCATGTCCTGGTAGACACACGTCCAGTACAGAAACAAATAAACTTAGACATAGTGGAGTGTCAGGTCGATTGCTAAGATGTTTGTCAAAAATCCAGGACATCGGCTTTACAGGTGGACACCACTGTCCCGTGTAGGAAGCCTGGTCCCACTCAGACCCTGCTCACCCTGCTACCAACCCAGCTGCCATCTTCCTCAGACACCAGCAGAGAAAGTGCCGAAGGGGCCTCCGCCCCCAGCACACAGGCCGGATTGAATCTTCAGGACAGAAGAGCACGCCCAGGGTGGGATCTGACCTACCCAAGGTCACACAACTGCGGAGCAGCAGATCTGGGTCCTGAACCCCCAAACTCTGATGAGATGCAGCCTGCTTCTTGCCCACACAGTAGGTAAGATGATCGGACAGCCTCCCACCTCCCCAGAAACTCACTCTGGATTGGATGTTTCAGGTTGGCAACGCCGTGGCAGTCAGCCTGCAGTGAAAACAGCCGGGTTGCTGTAAGCTGGGGCCCCTGCTGACCACAGGGTTGGAGGCTGACTGTAGACTGAGGCCTGCAGAACTGTTCAGCAACTCCAGCAGAGGGAATTGGCGCAAGGCGGTCATGCGGAGAGGGCCTTCCTCACGGGGCCCGGTGTGCAGGCACAGGGCAGGAGTGGGCGTCGTGGCACCGGGCACCTGACCCTCCTGGGGCAGGCTGGTTCTGTGGAGCATGCGCTGAGTAGGTGCTCAGGCCCCTCTCACCCCTTCCTCTCACTCCCACCCCTGGCTCAGCCTGCCTCTGGCCTCGTTTTTTTTTTGTTTGTTTGTTTTGTTTTTTTATGAGACAGAGTCTTGCTGTGTCACCCAGGCTGGAGTGCAGTGGCGCGATCTCGGCTCACTGCAAGCTCTGCCTCCCGGGTTCATGCCATTCTCCTGCCTCAGTCTCCCAAGTGGCTGGGACTACAGGTGCCCGCCGCCACACCCGGTTAATTTTTTTGTTTTTTTTCGTGGTGACGGGGTTTCATCACGTTAGCCAGGATGGTCTCGATCTCCTGACCTTGTGATCCACCCGCCTCGGCCTCTCAAAGTGCTGGAATTACAGGCATGAGCCATCGCGCCCGGCGTGCCCCTGGCCTCTTAATAGCAACTGTCTGGTCCTCATGGGCTCCTGGCTGACACTGCGCAGGGGTGTCCTCAGCTCCCACAGCAGCCAGGATGGAGACGCACACCTGTGCAAAGTGTCTAAGATGCATTTCGGGGACCGTGAGCCCCCCAGATGAAGGGCCTGGTTCAGCCTGATGTCTTTGTGCCCTGGTCACCAGGCACCATGGCTCCTGGGCCTTAACTCACCACAAAGATGCCCAGAGGATGCATGTGTCTCCTGCGGAGGTTTCAGGGACCTCAACTGCTGCCCCACTTCCTTCCGGCTTCTTCCAGTCCAGGTCACTAGGGCCAGAGGTAGCTGGGGCGAGAACGGCGACCTACACACACCTCTGAACCCTCAGCTGTTGCTCTGTGCTCGCTGCCAACCTGCACCTCTGAGAGGCGGCTCTGCCCGGTCCTGGGGCCTGGCCATCCACTGCCCGTCCCACTCTGCAGGAGTGACTGGCCCTGGGCTCCACGGTCCGGTCTTTGTTATTCTCTGAGCTGTTGGTTTTCATGCCTGCTCCAGGAGGGAGCTTATCCTTTCCTGATCAGCTTATCCTTTCCTGGAGGCCCAGCTGCCTGGAGCCATGAAAAGGGGGATTACTGTCAAAATATGAGAATGGCTGAAACCTGTTCCTGGGAGGCTGGAAGTCTAAGACTAGCCCTCCACCCCACGGGCGCGAGCTGCTGTCCTGGGGTTTGAAGGACCATCTAGGAGGCCTCGCCGACTGAACTCCAGGAAGACCAGATGGGATCTTGCTCCACACGCTTACTCTTGGTGACTTTGGGTCACTTGGTTAATTTCTTTAGGCTTTATTTCCCTTATCTGTACAATGAGATTGGTGATGCTGCATTTAATGGAGATGGTGATAACAGGAGTAAAACATATTAAAGAGCCTGGCCATGATAAATGGTCATCGAATGTGAGTTATTGTCCCCGTCAGATGAGAACTGGGCAGCAGGACTCCAGCCCTCTTCGGTGATCTCGAGAGCCACAGAGAAGAGAGGGGTTGGGGGACCCAGGCCGACTAAGAGCTGTGAGGGAGGGTCCCCTGAGACCCCGGGCAGAGGAGAGGACACCCGTTATCCAGAAGGAGAAAGAACACAGTCATTTTAAACCAGCACTCACATGCAGAGGAGATCACCAGCCAGTTCAAACCTCCCTCCTGCCTCAGCCCCAGCCTCCAAATTCCTCTCTGTGGATACCCCACACTACCAGTTCCCCGGGTCTTCTGTGCACGTGTGAGCACACACAAATGTACCAGCACACGCAGGCTTCCCTTTGTAACTCAAAAACCACGCCATCACACACAGGCTTTCCCCTGTAACTCAGACGCTGGCCTGGTCATGTGCACGTTGGTCTGCACCTCACTCTTGTGGTTAGAATTTATTGGGGATTTTTTCCTTCTCAGTAAATATGGTGCTCTTTTTTAAAACATTAATGACTACATAGCATTTTATTGTAGGGCTATATTGTAATTTATGTAACCAGTCTCCCCCCATGCACAGACATTTATTTATTTATTCCAATTTTTGCTGTCATAAACTGTGCTGCAATGAACATCACAGATCATATATTATTTGGCACAAGTATTAGAATGTTTGGGGAATAAATTCCTAGAATCAGAATTGCTGAGTCAAAGGTTAGACACCTTAGTAATTTTGAAAGCATTGCCAAATTGTCATTCAAACTGGCCATGAAACTTTACACTCTCCACTGTAATTTATAGGAGTAACTGTTTACCAACACCAGAGCCAACTTAGTGAGATGTCTGTGCTGTTGGCTTTTTAGTTTTTGTTTCTTTTTTTTTTCAATCAGTCCCAATCTGATTAGTTTAAAACAATAGACAACTGTGAACTTTTATTTGTTTAAATGGCCTTTATATTTCCTCTTTTCATGAAATCTTTATGCATATTTTTAACTTTATACATTTTTTAAATGATTTTATAACTATCTTTACATTTTAAGAAAATTATTCCTCATATGTTTTATCAATATTGATGTATAGACATTTACCATGCGTACCTATATTTCAGAGTTTAATTTTTCTCCACTGGCTTTCTTTAGGTTACGTTGTTGCCATTCTACTTAAAATTTTAGTAGAATTTAACGTTTTAAAATCTGGTTTTAATGTTAGTCTCTTGGGACACTCTCCCTTATGCTACAAATATTTTTAAAATTGTCTCTGCTTTCTTTTCTTGCTTGTATCAGCCAAATCACTCAGGAGTGGAATATGATCCAGAGGTCCAGGAAAGGGAGTGCAGTAATTGAGGTGGGAATTTGTGACTCGCTGCTGGAGCCTGAGGAGGCCGAGTGCACAGGAGAGGAGTGGGCAGGGGCGTGGTCTCCGGAGAAGTGGAGGCTCTGCCTGCTCTCAGGGCACTTGGGGTGTGAGTTGTGCCACATTCCGTGCAGCCCAGCAGCAAAGGGGCGCGCGCTTCTTTCCCACCTCTATATGCCACGGGCCACAGGCCCCGCCAGGGCCCCTGGGTCCCTGCAGTCAAGGGGAACCCTCAGGGAAAACCCCAGCCTAGGAAAGGGCGTTGGACAGGTCACCAGCAGGCTCTGCTTCAGGACCTCTGTGTTTTTCCCTTCCCTTCCCTTCCCTTCCCTTCCCTTCCCTTCCCTTCCCTTCCCTTCCCTTCCCTTCCCTTCCCTTCCCTTCCCTTCC
>NC_045452.1:30025473-30067101 GCF_002776525.5 Piliocolobus tephrosceles | reverse complement strand
CCCTCCCCTCCCCTCCCCTCCCCTCCCCTCCTCTCCCCTCCCCTTCCCTTCCCTCAATCCATTGAGATTTATGTTGTTGTGAGTAGTAAGGTAAAAATCCAATATCATTATTATTTTACAAATAGCTACACTGTCTCTCAACACATTTATTGAATTTTCCGTCTCCCCCACCCCCATTTTGAAATGACGCTTTTATTGCAGGCTAAGTTCCTGTATGCACTTGGGCCTATTTCCACAGCTTCCATTTGATCTGATCGATTGATCAGTTTATATTCCAATACCACACTGCTTTCATTAGCATAGCTATGTGTGATAACACTTGGTAAGGAGTGTAAATTCCCGTTCCACACTGTTTTCATGACATCTCTCTCGGCTATTGTCAACCCAACAAAAAATTCTAAGGCCCCCCAGCCACCTGAATGGACTTCCCCTGTGGCCAGGGCACGCTACAGTTCCACCTAAAAGACAGGTTCAGCCCATGGTGGGAAGCCGGGGTTGGACATGCCTCATTATAGCCCTCCGGCGTTAACATCAACACAGACCTCACGTCTTTCTCCATTATCACTGGATTTACTTTAAGTATTCCCATACTGGACAGTGTTATGTAATGTAGACATGGCTCTCCTGGGCAAATTATTTATTCGTTGTGTATATTGCTTTATAACATTTCAGAGCTTCTAATCTATTCACTTGTATTAAATATAATTTTAAAAAAAAGAAACACTTAACAATCTATTCCCTCTGAAGTCTGATAACTGGAAGCTTCATCTGCATGACAGAACTCGGTCTCCAAGACCTCTTATTGTCACCCATTCCTTTCTACAGATAATAACTATTTCAACCAATTGCCAATCAGAAAATTTTTAAATCTACCTGAGAGCTGGAAGCCCCCTCCCCACCCCTGCTTCAAGTTGTCCCACCTTTCTGGACCAGGCCAATGTACATCTTAAGTGTATTTGATGGATGTCTCATGCCTCCCTAAAATGTATAAAAACCAAGCTGCATCCAGACCACCCTGGGCCCATGTTCTCAGGGTCTCCTGAGGGCTGTGTCACGGGCCATGGTCACTCATATTTGGCTCAGAATAAACCTCTTTAAACCTTTTACACAATTTGACTCTTTGTTGATAATACTCTTGCTGGTTTGCATGTGGTGTTCAGCTTGAGAATCTCTCTCACACACACTGGAGGTTTAAATAAACATACACACATAATTGGGATCCTATACATTATTCAGACCCACGTGTATTCACACATCACTTAGGGAAGCGTTGGCTTCTGGATGTGGGCAGGCTGCCTCTCCAGGACCATGGTGAGACTTCGCATTTGTTCAGAGATCTTGGGATGAATTCCTCAGTCCTATTCAATAATCTTCTTCACACAGTATTGGGCATTGCTATTTTGGTTTATTCTTACACAGTTTTATAAACTTTATGTTCCTAATGCATACATAGAATATTTTCTCTCATCTTATCTTCCTGTACTGTTTAAATACAATTTTTTGGCTCCTCGGAATGATATATTATAAATGTTTGTAATAAAATCAGTGCCCATACACTCACCCCTTAGGAAACAGAATGCACTGGAGTGCCAATTCGTGCACACTCTGCACCCCACTAAGGTGCCACCTGATCTGATTTTGCTTTCCCGTTCTCTTCTTTGCCTTTATTATTTTACCAAATTGGTGTCTATCCCAAAGCAATGGATTGCTTCGTCTTTCTTGTTTGTGAGCTTTAAAATCGTACCGGTGTTTCTGCAACTGTCTGTGATTTGTGGTTGTCACTCAGCCGTGAAGGTCGAAGAGCCCTCCATAGAGATGGCCGTGGCCGTGGTTTACTCAGTGTCCTTGTGACATGGAATAAAATCACAGAGTCTTTTGATCACGGCCCATTCACTCGCTCCCCTGTTGACATTTGGGTCGGTTCCAAGTCTTCTGCTACCAGCAATGCTGCTGTGAATATTCTGTGCCTGGTTCCTGCTGTGTCCATCTACATTTCTGTGTTTTGATTATTTCTTGTTTTTCTGTTGTTCTGAGGTATATAATGAGACATAGTTTTGCTGGGTCATAGGTGATGAACACCTTTAGCTTTTATAAAATGAAACCTAATTATTTCGTACTACTAAAGTGTTTAGAGAAAGCAATAGTTAAGCAATTCCAGTGTTTCATCTATTTGTCTACAAATCTTTAAAAATTGTGTCAATCTTTTTGGCTTGAGATACATATTTTATTTTTAATTCTTATTTTCCTGATTATTAATCAGATGTATTATTTATGCATTAATTGGTCTTTTAATTTTCACTTCAGTGAAAAGCTTCTTGATCCGTGTTGCCTGTTGGGTGTGTTTTAAACTATTAATTATTGAGAAGTTATTTTTGTTTCATATTTTAAATTTCAATTCTCTATCAGTCACAAGAATTGCAGATATGTTTTGTCAGTTGAATTTACCATTTTTGCAGTGAATTTTGATGAAAAGAAGTTCTTTTATGGTTTGTACTGTTATTTATTTTGAAAACCTTTCCAAAGCATTTTCTGATATTTTCTTCTAAAATGTTTAAATTTTTTCATTTGCATTTCAGTGGTTAAGTCACTTGTGTACTTGAACTGAGGCAGAGATCTGATCTACTTTTTCCTGTAGTTATCGGTTGAATTAGCACAATTTGTTGACGGTGTACCCTTCACCCAGTAATGTGCAAAATCTGCTCTGTTGTGTGTCAAATAGCCACAGGTCCTGCAGGTTCAAATATGTGTCTGTTGCTTCCATATTGATAGAGGTTAGCTGGATATTAAATTCTTAGTCTTGCTCTCTTTCTTTGAGGGATTTGTTCTGGTTTTGTTGAATATTACAGTTGAGAAATCTTAGGCAAATGGATTTCTTAACCTTCATAGATGACTTAATCTTTTAGCATGCCTTTTCATAAATTGTTTATTTAAAAATTCAATGACCTTTATTTATTATGGTGTGTTTTGATGAGCAGTTGTTCGCTACCAATTTTTTTTTCACTTTTTCCTGGTCTATGGGGTGCTCATTTAATATATAGATAAAATAATTCTTTAGTGTCTAGAATAACATTTTTAGTTATTTCTTTAAACGTTTGCTAGGATATTATCTGGATTTTCTTTGTTGAGGAACACCAATTATTTGTATGTTGAAGCTTCATGTCCATGATTTTCTCTCTGTTTCTCAACTCCTTGGTTTTTCCATTTTGTTTTTCCTTCTCTCCGTGTCCCTGGTGATTTTTGGGGTGTTGCACATTCATTTAATTAGTGAGTGTGCATTTGATTTTCCTCTGTGCTGATTCCTAGTCTATCATGGAGGGTAGAGTGTGAGCCACCCTGACCCTGGCAGCCCCCACATGGATGGTGATTCCTTTTAATGACAGGGACAGTTGATGAGCAACAACATAAATTCTGTACCTTCCCTCCCCAGTGGTGACCATTGTAATTCATTTTTGATTTATTGTTTCATGTGTTTCTCCATTTTTCCATTTAAACAAAAAGAGAAATATTTTTAGAGTTCTGTTCTGTCCATTGTTTCTTTTCTTTCTTTCCTTTCTTCCTTCTTTCTTTCCCTCCTTCCTTCCTTCCTTCCTTCCTTCCTTCCTTCCTTCCTTCCTTCCCTCTCTCTCTCTCTCTTTCTTTCTTTTTGAGACGGAGTCTCCCTCTGTCGCCCAGGCTGGACTGCAGTGGCCGAATCTCGGCTCACTGCAAGCTCTGCCTCTCGGGTTCAGGCCATTCTCCTGCCTCAGCCTCCCGAGTAGCTGGGACTACAGGCGCCCGCCACCACCCCGGCTAATTTTTTTGTGTTTTTAGTAGAGATGGGGTTTCACCCTGTTAACCAGGATGGTCTCGATCTGCTGACCTTGAGATCCGCCCACCTTGGCCTCCCAAAGTGCTGGGATTATAGGCGTGAGCCACCGCACCCAGCCAAGAGACAATACTTTCAAATAATTTTATTGTAACAGGGAGCAGAGAAATGGGTCAGGAACTGGAGGGAGGATGAGACAGGAAACTATTTTTTTATTATTAGATAAGTGGTTTTAGAACACATTGTTGTGCGTATGAAAATGATTTAGAAGCCGGGCGTGGTGGCTCATGCCTGTAATCCCAGCACTCTGGGAAGCCAAGGTGGGTAGATCACCTGAGGTCAGGAGTTCGAGACCAGCCTGGCCAACATAGTGAAACCCTGTCTCTACCAAAAATACAAAAGTTAGCCAGGTGTGGTGGCACATGCCTGTAATCCCAGCTACTCGGGGGGCTGAGACAAGAGAATCGCTTGAACCTGGGAGGCGGAGGTTTCAGTGAGCCAAGATTGCACTGCTGCACTCCAGCCTGGGTGACAGGGTAAGACTTCATCTCAAAAAAAAAAAAAAAAAAAAAAAAGAAAAGAAAAAAGAAAATAAAAGTATCCAGAGGAAAAGTGAAGACTACTAATACTAGAGAGAGATGACACCATGGAAACAAAGTCCTTGGAAGGTGATTAGGGTCAGGATTTGGTGCAAGGGGGATGGGGGCGTGGAGACAGTCGTGTAGAGTAATTACCAAAATGGACAGCAGGGCACCGGGCCACAGAGGGAAGCAGGCGCATGACCTCCTGGTGGTGGGGAGAAGGTCTCTTACAATTGGTTCTGTTTTTGTTTTTGTGTGTTTGAAATAAGAAATGAGGCCCTAAGAGGCGGTAGGGTGTTCAGATAATACTGGGCATTTTAGGAAAAGTAAGTTATGGAGGGGTTGGCTGTCAGACTAGGGGGTGGCTGGACTGGGCTGGCTGGCCCCGAGGCAGAGCCCAGCCTCCAGCTGCTGCAGAGATTTCCCGGGACCAGAGTCTGCGGGGTGCGGAGGGTGGACGTCAGCCCGAGGTTCATGAACGTAGACCTAAGTAGTACCCTCCAGCCCAGCCACTCATTGTCATCAGCACGTCCAACTGCCAGCGCCGGCCTGGGGAAGGCAGAGTGAGATTCAGCAATGGTGAGTTTGCTTCCTCGTTACAGGAAAGAAGGGGAGAGACGAGCAGAGGATTGGAGGCTTTAGTCAAGGGAACCATTCTGGTGTTAAACTCCAAGTCCAACCAGGCATGAAAGGGAGGAGATGAAGCAGAAGAAACAGGGAAATGCAGGATCCTCTGCTCTTCTTGGTGAGGTTTTAATGTGCTCTGAATTAAAAAAATTTTTTTTTCTTCAGCGTCTGAGCTTTGACAGCCCGTATTTCTTCTCCATCTCTGAATAGGGCATCTCTATGTGCAGTAGTTTGCTCACTTTCTCTGTTTTTGTATTCTGTTTTGTTTGTTTGTTTTATAAAGGAATCATTTTGTTTATTGTTTTTCTTGTGTTCATGGTGTTGTGGTTAGTTAACATTTTTAACCTCTTTGTGCAAATATTTTTTGGTAAATATTTATAGCTTACCACTTCTTTTCACTACTCTTTACTCATTTAATTTTTCTGTGTATACATAAATCAGATGATTCTTCCTTTTTTATTTCTCTCTCCATAGATACATAAAGTGTATGTATATATATATATATATATTTTTTTTTTTTTTTTCTTTCTTTCTTTCTTTTTTTATTCTTGAGACAGGGTCTTACTCTGTCACCCAGGCTGGAGTGCAGTGGTGGGATTAATAGCTCACTGCAGCTTCGAACTCCTAGGCTCAAACGATTCTCCCACCTCAGCTTCCCAAGTAGCTGGGACTACAGGTGTGCACTGCTGTGCTTAGCTAATTTACTTTTTTAGTTTTTGTATAGGTAAGTCTTGGGTACGTTGGCCAGGCTGTTCTTGAACTCCTGGCCTCAAGGGATCCTCCCACCTCAGCCTCCCGAAGTGCTGGGATTACAGACCTGAGCCACCACACCTGGCCTATTTCTCATCTTTAATAAGTATGTTTTCTTGGAAGGCTGAAGGGGGGTCAGAGCCATGTTTCAAGCTAGCAGGAAATCTCCCTGGCGATAGTCGCTTTGCTTATGAAACAGGCTGTGTGTGTGGGCAATTGTTTCTCAGGCTTTTCTTCTCCCCACTCTCATTTCTCTAGAAATTTCCCCTCTTTCTTCCCCTTGTTCCCTCTAACACACTGTCTGAAAATGTGGCCTGAAGGGTGACTCCTGGTCAGGGATGCCTTCCCCCTGAGTTCTTAAGGCCAAACTGAGGCCAAGGAGGCTCAAGCTATGAGACCAGGCACTTTTCTGGAAATGATTGATTTGGCCTTCAAGATATGTGATCCATTTTTTGAAAAAACAAACCTTTAAACTTTTAGGATAGCTTCATATTGCATATGATGCAAAATGAAAAGTTGCATCATTTCGTTTTTAAGAGTCCCAGTAGGTACAAAAGCTCAATTATCATTGTTTTTAATTATATTTAAAAGAGCATCATGATGATGCAATCACCCTGGCCTGAGCATTTTACTTATTAGATTTCCAATCTTGATTAGGATTTCTCACATACCTGTAATTCACTCATTTTGACTGTTGCAGGGTATTTCATTGTGGTACTTTAGGTGCAGTTTACTCACCTACGCTCCTAGAAATGGGCATTATACTGTATCCAGGTTTCTCTGTCCTAAGGCCATTTGCAGGAAGCTTGTGTGCACATCTCCCATAGGTGTGCAAGAGTTTGGCTTGGGTGTGTAGAAGCAGAATTAGAGGGTCAGAGAGCGAGTAAATGTTCACCTTCAGAAGCTAACACCAAATATTTACACAAATCACTGTAGCAATGTAGCCTCCCATCAGCATTATGTATATAAAAAGTCCTCTCTATTCACATCTTCCAATTATGTTATTTTAGACTTTTAAAAAAATGTGTCTGTCAAATATGTGTAGGATGGTGCCTCGTTGTGGCCTTCACTTGTGCTTTTCTGTTGACTAATGAGGCTGAACAACTCTTCATCTGTCTATAGCCTCCATAGTTTTCCTTTTGTACACAGTATCTGCCCATGTATTTGGGTCACTTTTATGTTGGGCTGTTTTGCTTTTACTATTGTGATAAAGGACTTCTTGTACATATTCTTTATATGTATTTTTTTTTTTTGGTGTTTTTTTGTTTGTTTGTTTTATTTT
This sequence comes from Piliocolobus tephrosceles, assembly GCF_002776525.5. Lineage (NCBI taxonomy): Eukaryota > Metazoa > Chordata > Mammalia > Primates > Cercopithecidae > Piliocolobus > Piliocolobus tephrosceles. The sequence goes on along the minus strand of NC_045452.1, from coordinate 30,060,056 downwards.
TTTTGTTTTGTTTTGTTTTGTTTTGAGACAGAGCCCTGCTCTATCACCCAAGCTGGAGTGCAAGGGTGTGATCTTGGCTCACGGCAACCTCTGCCTCCCGGTTTCATGATTCTCCTGTCTCAGCCTCCCAAGTAGCTGGGATTACAGGCATGCACCACCATGCCTGACTAATGTTTTGTATTTTTAGTAGAGACAGGGTTTCACCATGTTGGTCAGGCTGATCTTGAACTCCTGACCTCAGGTGACCCTCCTGCCTCGGCCTCCCAATGTGCTGGGATTACAGGTGTTAGCCACTACGCCCAACCTGAATTGGTTCTTTTTCTGTATTTTCCCAATTTCTTCTCCCTATTTGTAACTTATTGTTTACTCCCACTAAGGTTTGTTTTGATGAATACAGGTTTTTAATTTAAATTCACTCAAATCTGTGTATTTTAAGTTTTTAGTTAATGCATTGTGTGTTTATTTAATAAGTATTCTCCTTTTCCAAGGTCTAGAAGATATTTACTTATACGTTCTAAGAGAAGTTTTAAAGTTTTGTTTTTGATATCATTAAATAATATATCCGGAGTTGATTTTTGCATATAGTGTGAGATAAGAGTTCATCTTTTCTCCACATCACTTCATCAAATAATCCTGTCTTTTCTCTCAGCTCTCCCATGCCTCTCCTTTTGTAAATCAAAGTTTCATTCACACCCTTGGTGTGATCCTGGGCTCACTGTTTTGTTTCATTGACCAACTTGTCTTTCCTCCTCCCCTTTACTGGCATCAGCACTTCCTGTAAAGCTACAGAAAGGGGGGAATAAACAGGTGCCTATTTCCCCTCCTGGCCCTTCTTCAGTCCTGAATTTCCTTGTACATTTATTTTTCCATATGAATTTTAGAATCATCTTATCAAGTTCTGGGAATATTCTTTTCAGGAATCCTGTGAGTAATTTGAATCTATACCTGGTATCATGTTGGAAATGATTGACATCTTTACACTGTCAAATCTTCCTATCCTTAAACATGGTAAAAAAGAATGAGTTCATGTCCTTTGCAGGGACATGGATGAAACTGGAAACCATCATCCTCAGCAAACTAACACAGGAGCAGAAAACCAAACACCAACTGTTCTCACTCATAAGTGGGAGTTGAACAATGAGAATACATGGACACAGGGAGGGGAACATCACACACCGGGGCCTGTCGGGGGCTTGGGGGAAGGGGAGGGAGACCCTTAGGACAAATACCTAATGCATGTGGGGGCTTAAAACCTAGATGATGGGTTGACAGGTGCAGCAAACCTCCATGGCACATATGTACCTGTGTAACAAACCTGCACCTTCTGCACATGTATCCCAGAACTTAAAATTAAACAAAACAAAACAAAGCAAAGCAAAACAAAAAACACTCTTTATTTGAGAGCAGTTTTAGATTTAGAGAAACCTAGTGAAGCTAATGGGGTTACTCTGTGCCCATATCCAGTTTTCTTTATTGATAACATCTTACATTAGTATGATACATTTGTTGCAAATAATGATCAAATATTGATACATTATTATTAACTAAAATCTGTAGATTCAGATTTGTTCAGTTTTTATCTAATGTCCCTTGCTAAACTCTCTATTACTTCCAATAATTCTTCCATAGATTAAATTGATTCCTTTGTAAGCAACTATTTGCTCTGAAAATAATAATTTTTGTATCTCTTTTCAATCCTATGTCTCTCTTTTGTTGTTATTGTTGTTCATTTATTTTTGTGCTGATTAAGACTTTCAATAGGTCCAGTCACAGTGGCTCACACCTGTAATCCTAGTACTTTGGGAGGTCACAGCGGGAGGATCACTTGAGGCCAAGAGTTCAAGACCAGACTGGACAACATAGTGGGACCTCATCTCCACAAAAAATTAAAAACTAGTTGGGTGTGGTAACACACACGCATAATTTCAGCTACCTGGGAGGCTGAGGTAGGAGGATCAAGTCCAGGACATCAAGTGAGCCATGTTCAAGCCACTGCATTCCAGCCTGAGTGACAGAGTGAGACTGTCTCAAGGACTCTCAACAGGATGTTGAGTAGAAGTATTTTGATAACTGGTCTCATTTTGATGTTAAAGGGACTATCTCTAAGATGTCACATTTTAGAATAATTATTTTAGGTGTTTCTGGGATTTTTATTGGTTGAATAAACATTCTTTTTCTTTTCTTTTCTTTTTTTTTTTTTTTTTTTTTGACACGGAGTCTCGCTCTGTCACCAGGCTGCAGTACAGTGGTGTGATCTTGGCTTTACTGCAACCTCTGCCTCATGGGTTCAAGCAGTTCTCCTGCCTCAGCCTCCTGGGTAGCTGAGACTAAAGGCATACGCCACAACACTCAGCTAATTTTTGTATTTTTAGTAGAGACGAGGTTTCACCATGTTGGCCAGGATGGTCTCGATCTCTTGACCTCATGATCGACCTGCCTTGGCCTCCCAAAGTGCTGGGGTTACAGGCATGAGCCACTGCGTCCAGCAATAAATATTCTTTTTTAGGTAAGAATGGTGAGTTAATTCTCAATTTAGGAAATGTTTTCATCTTAAATGATGGTAATATTTTTAAGTAAACTTGTCAAAGTATAACATGCTTGCAGACAAAAAAGCAAAACATGAGTGTACTACTCAGTGAATTGTCCCAAGATGAGCACACTTGTGTAACCAGCACTGGGATCAAGAAGCAGAAAGTGGCTGCAGCTTATGAATTGCCCCATTCCCTGGCCGGTTACAACCCTGTTCTCAAGGGAAGCCACAATCCCAATGTCTAACCCCATAGGTTAGTTTTGCCTGCTTTTATCCTTTGTATAAATGAAATTATGCTGCACATGCTCATTTGTGCCTTACTGTTTTCACTCTATAGGAAGGACGTCCAGACTTTGGGTCATTGTTGTAGATGATCAAGCCTCCTGCTGTAAGTGTTTCACTGAGTGATACACTAAAGTGGATGTGTCTGTTCCGTTATTGATGGGCATTTGGGAAATTCCTAGTTATGCGGTAATGAATAGTGCCTTTATAAACTTTTCATATCTTTTGAAGAACCCACATACGCGTTTCTGTGAGACATGAACCTAGAAATGAAATTGCTGTGCATAAGGTGTGGATTTGTTGAGCTGTGAAGAATTCTTCCACATGGTTTCCCAAAGTGGTTGCGCCAGTTATATCCCCACCAGCAGGGCATGAGCTGCCTTGAACTCCACACCCTCAAGACCTGCTATTGCCTGTCTTTTGCGTTTGGGGCATTCTGGTGGCTGCGCACTGGTGTTGAATTAGGGCTTTAATTTGCATCCCCCAATAGCTAATGAAGTGCAGCAGATTTTCTTGTTGTATTGACCATTTGAACATTTATTTTTATACACTTCTCCTCTGGTCTTTGGGACAATTTGTTTTGAGTTGCTTGCCTTTATATTATAATTTGTATGCATTTTAAAATGTCTTAGATACAAGTCCATTTATTATATGTATTTTAAGTGTTTTGTGTATTTCAAGTGTTTTTATATGTTTTCTGTGTTATATGTTAATAATTTTCTCTTACTATGTTCCTTGACATTTACCATTATTAATGTGTCTTCTGATGAAATTGATCATATATATCCATTTTCTTGTGCTTAGCAATTTTAATATCAAGTTTAAGATTTTACCTACTCCGGCCGGGCACAGTAGCGCATGCCTGTAAACCCAGCACTTTAGGAGACTGAGGCAGGTGGATTACCTGAGGTCAGGAGTTCGAGACCAACTTGACTAACATGGTGAAACCCCATCTCTACTAAATACAGAAAATTAGCTGGGCATGATGGCCCATGCCTGTAATCCCAGCTACGTGGGAGGCTGAGGCAGGAAAATCACTTGAACCTGGGAGGTGGAGGTTGCAGTGAGATGAGATCATGCTATTTGCACTCCAGCCTGGGCAACAAGAGCAAAACTCTGTCCAAAAAAAAATTACCTACTCCGAGATGATACAAATGCCCTCCTATGTTTTTCTGCAAAACATTATTGTTTATATTTTATATTCAGGGCTGAAATTCATCTTTGATGTTTGCAAATGGTGTGAGATTTGCAAACATTCACTTCCTTATGAATATCCAGTTGACCAGGCACCATTTATTAAAAAGACCATCCTTTTCCTACTACCTTGCAGAATATTTTTGTTACAAATCAGGTGACTACAAATGTGTGGGTTTGATTCTCAACTCGCTGTTTGGTGCCACTGGTCTATTTGGCCATGTGTGCATCAATACCGTATCAGTGTCTCGGTTACTACAGTTTTACAATGGAACGTCGGCTATAGTAGGTAGTATTGCAAATGATACAGCTTTGGTCTTTTCCCTCAATTTGCCTTTTACATTTCCATGGAAATGTCAGACTCAACTTGTGAATTTCTACAAACACACAAATATCCTTCTGGAGTTTCATTTGGAATTGCATTAAATCCGTCACTTGATTTAGGAAAAGCTGTCATCTTTATATCAGTGTGTCTTCCTCTTGACAAACAGGAGGCGTCTCTCTATTTATGTAAAACTTCATTTTTTTCTCAAAATATATAGGTGTTATATGTAACAGTTCTTCTCAAATCATCTGTGGTAGAGAACCAGTTTTTTTCTCTGTTTTAATTTCTAAGTGAATATGATTTTAAAATAAAATAAAAATATTCCGATAATTTCAAAATTGCCATAAAAGTTTCTACATACCTATACTAATACCGACACTACAAACCTATACTAAAATTTCTACATACCTATACTAGTTTATCTCATTTTAAACTGTTAAAAATATTTTATCACCTGTGCTTTGTGTAGCACTGATGTAGAGATTTTGAACATCTTTGGTTAGATTTATTTCTGGGTATTTGATTTTGTTTGATGCTATCTTAAAAAATATTTGAAACATTTCATTTTATATTTCTTTATGGAGTGCAAAAATATATTAAATATTATGATTTGTCTTAAATGCAGCATTTTTAATGTTTCATTATTAATTGTAATAGTTTGAAGTCTTTTAAATTTCAAAATACACAATTATGTCCTCTGAAATCATAGGTTTTTTGGCAATACAAGTTTTATTATGTTTTTCTTGACATATTGCACTGGCTATGACCACTATTACAATGTGAATCAGATTTTGTGGCAGCAAACTCCTTGTCTCACTCCCAACTTCAATTTCAGTGGCAGTGTTTAAGTGTGCTGTTTCTACTACTATTTTTGCAGATACTCTATTTGATCAGAGAAAGTTCCTTTTATCCCTCGATTTACTAATAGTTTTTGTTTTGTTTTGTTTTCCTTTTCTTTTTTTACCCTCTAACATGAATGGATGGTGAACCTTTGTCTGCATCTATTAAGATAATCATGAGTTTTCTTAATGAACTTTTAACCTTCCCCAAATTATGTAAAAATACATTCCTAATATCACATTTTCATTATAGCTTGTTTTATTATATATTAATGTTGTCACACCAAATTTATCCAGAAAAGTTTTTCTCTATTGCCAGCCCTAAAATGTACTCATATTTTATGTGTGTTAATGTAAATAACACATATATGGATATTTTTTCGCTTTAGCCAGTTCATATTCTTTGGGATTTAATTGATAGAATTAATTGACTTACGTTTATTATAATTGTTGATATATTTGATTAATTCCAACAATCATTATTTATTTATTTATTTATTTATTTATTTATTTATTTATTTATTTTTGAGACAGAGTCTTGCTCTGTCACCCAGGCTGGAGTGCAGTGGCACAATCTCAGCTCACTGCAACCTCTGCCTCCCAAGTTCAAGCGATTCTCCTGCCTCAGCCTCCTAAGTAGCTGGGACTACAGGCGCGCACCACCATGCCCCGCTAATTTTTTGTAGAAACGGGGTTTCACCATGTTGGCCAGGCTGGTTTTAAACTCCTGACCTCAAGTGACCTGCCTGCCTCAGCCTCTCAAGGTATTGGTATTACAGGCGTGAGCCACCATGCCCGGCCAAGAATCATAATCATTTAAATTTCCCACTATTTATATTTTTCTTTCTTCTTCTTTTACAAATTCATATCTTTGTCATTTCCTAATAAGACACAAACTTCAGCAAGATCTCAAATCCAATACTGAGACTGTGCCAAAACCCTGAGAGCATCTACATCTTTAATTCTGGGTGTCCTCTGTGCCCTCTGAGGCGATCATGTGTGAAGCGGCCCCACGTGCTCTCTGTGTCATGCGTGAAGTGGCCCCTCGTGTTCTGTGTTCTATAGTTGCCACCCATTGTAGGGATCATCAGGTAAATTTGCCATCGGGTTTTATATCTCTTTGGGGGCCAGTCAGGAAAACCTGTCACTTCACAACTATAAAATTTTACAATCTACCAACTGTACAAATATTGATTCTCCATAGTAAAGGGCCTGGCCTTCCCAGAGGGTGTGTAAAACTGAGGAATCAGTCCATCTCCCCACACGTCCACCCCCTGGACCCTTCATGGTTGCAACGTGGCCTCCCAGAGGGTCTGTTTTCAGTCCTAAACCGATGAACCATTCCCCGAGGGTCTCCCACGGTGACAACCATGACAGTCAGCTCAGTAAATGACAGGCACAACCAGATGAGGTCACTAAGGCCAACGTATGTTAAACCTGGACATGCCCAGAAATATCTGGAATTCATGGCAGTTGAAAAATAATGGCAGAAGAGAGATATTATAGATTATAGATACTACAGAAGTCATCCATCCACTCATTCATTTATACATCCATTCACTCAACTAAACAGAGTGTCTTCTGTTTGCCAGGCTTTTTTCTAGAGCCTGGGATAAAACAGAGAACCACGCAGGTGCTGCCTCTGCCTCCGTGGAGCTGAGTTCAGGCATTGTCATCATTTATTTATGTGTATATTTATGAATTTTATTTATGATGTTATTCATATATGTTCATTCATAAATATTTACTGAGTGCCCACTATGTGTCAGTATTCATTCAGAAATATTGGTTGAGTGCCTACTATGTGTCAGACAGTGTTGGGGCACAGTGGTGGCTACACCAAGTCCCAGTTACCACAGAATTTACATTTTCTTTGGAAATTACAACACATAACAATAAACTACAGAGATACATGATCTGACAGGTGGTGACGGGTGCTGTGAAGAAAAACAATCCAGGGTAATGGAGGAGAGACCTCCAGAGCCGTGTGCATTATGTCGCTGTGTGCAGGGCCTCCCTGAGCTGGTGGCTTTTTCATACATATTTAAAAGGAAGGAGGGCTCAAGCCTCACTGGTGTCCAGGGGAAAATGTCCTAGGCAGAGGGCTCAGTAAGCTCCAAGTTCCTGAGGTCAACTTGAACAGCCCAGGGTCAACGCGCCTTGGGAGAAGAAAGCGAGAGAAAGTGTATGGGAGATTCCAGCAGATGCTGTCAGCAAACTCACTGAGCACCCACTGTGTGCCAGGGCCTTTGCCAGTCACCTCAGAGGCCCAGGGTCTAGTATGTAGGAAAGCAGGTTGATATGTGTTACTCCTAGCCTGTCCCTGCTGCTGCATCGTCTGTTTATGCATCCTGCTGGGTGTCCAGAAACCCTCTGGAGTAGATCAAGGCCTGTTCTCTGTGTTTATCCCCACGTTGCAGTTAGCATAAAAACTCTCCCCAGCTCATCCTCCAAGCAGATGCCGGGACTGTCACTGTTAACAAACCCGATGACAAACGAGGTCCCCATAAGAAGCCCCATGGCGGAGAGGAGCCCTCTCCCCTGGGCCTGACCCTGGAGCTCCTCTTTCTTGAATTTCCAGTTGAGCACACCCTGTGTCCTTCCTGCCAGCGCTGAGCATTCAGGGAGGAGATTTCACTCTGTGCAGGTAGAGGGTGAGAGATGACTGGGCTCAGGGACTCATGCCTCCCCACCACAGCCCCATCTCTCTGTCCACCCAGCGGGAGGACAGCTATAGGAGGGCAGGGTCTTGTTGCTGTTGTTAGTGACCTGTTGCTGGCTTTCTGTTTGTTCTGTCAGGTTTTACTTCTTTCAATGTTATATCATTAATGCCAGTGGGAGTGCTCAGCAGCATCTGGGTGCATACAAGAAAATATAATTGGATAAAGAGCAAAACCTCCTCACACCTGTAAATGGTTCCTGTTGGGGTGTGCGGTGCCTGGTGCATGGGCTGCAGGACCCTGCTGAACACCCTGCACCCCAGAGGCCCTTCCAACCCTGAGGGATGATGAGGCTGAGTGGTGGGCAGAGGTCTCTGGGGATTCTCACTTGCTTGGAGGGTGAGTAGGCCCCTGGAGTTGGGAGCCGAGGTAGGAAACAGCCCTGCATTCAGATCCCCAAATGAACTGCTTCTTGAATTCCCTACTGTGTGCTCAGTGGTACAACCAGGGGTTACAGCAACACACAGGGAATGAGACAGTTTCTGCTCCAATTTATCCTGGAGACAAGAGTGACATGCATGAAACTGTGAATGACAAAAGGCAGTACATGTTTAAATGGATCCAACCTTGAATTGCCCTGTGCTATAGACACCAGGTCACTGTACAGCCACTGGACTGTGGCCACGAGTGCACGGCTCTTCAGACCTGGCCCTGCACTCCCAGGGTGGCACAGAGGAACGTGTGGCAAATATATGTGCAGCTAACTTGAGACATGAGACCAGGAACCAGAACTTCCAGAACCATTTTGAAATGCAGGTGTTGGTAAAATGCACAAAAAGGTGTTTTAGGGGTTGACAGGAGGGGCTCTCTCTGCCTCTCTTCTTCCTTCTCTTCCTCCTGGCCTTCCTCCTCCCTCCCTTCTTCCCTCCTTTCTTTTTTTTCTTTCTTCCCTCCTTCCCTGCCTTCTTCTCTCCTTCCTTTCTTCCTTCCTTTCCTTCTTCCCTTCCTTCTCTCTCCTCCCTCCCTTCCTTCCTTCTTACCTTCCTTCCTTCTTTTCTTTCTTTATTCATAATTCACAAATTATACTGGCACCAAGCACAAGCGTCACTCATTGTCACAAACAATTAATGAGCCTAGAGAGTGTGAGGAGATCCTGCTCTGTAGACACTGACAGTCAACCTGAGCAGAGTGATCAGTTCTCAGAACATTGTTGCTGATTCATGAATTCACAAATTATCCTCCCCACTTCCTTGACTCCCTCCCTCCCTTCCTTCCTTCCTTCCTTTTTTTCTTTACCTCCTTCCTTCCTTCCCTCTCACCTCTCTTCTTTCCTCCTTCATTTCCCTTCTCCTCTTCCCTCCATCAGCAAATTTCACCAGGTGATGGACTGTGCCCACAATATGCAAAGTACTTTGGATGCTGAAATGGTTCCCAGGGACCCTGCTCTATAGAGGCTGCCAGTTACTGGGAGAGAGTGATCAATTCTCAGTATATTGTTATTTATTCATGAATTTATGAATTATACTGACACCAAACACAAGTGTCACTAATTGTCTCAATTAATGGGCCTGAAGAGTATGAGGAGTGAGACAGGGGCGTCCTGACCTCAGCCAGGCTGTGCCTTTAATAAGCACAGCATGAGGGGAGGCATCCCCAGGCGGGGAACTGGGGCAGGCACTTGTGCCCAGGGATTTTTAGGCAAATGACCGAGAAAGACATAGTTATGACTTGGGAAAGAACATGGTTAACCTATGTTTCCACCAATTCTGTCGTTGTATGTTTGGACACTGGCCTGAATAACACACTTGACCCTCCCTTGGGCAGTTTCCAAACAACATGTAAAAGGGGCGAAATGTATGTGATTTATTTATTGAGAGACAGGGTCTCACTTTGTCTCCCAGGCTGGAGTGCAGTAGTGCGATCACAAATTATGTGATGATCCTTGACCTTGCATGCTCAGATGATCCCTATGTCTCAGCCCCCCAAGTAATGTTTTCATTTACCAGCTAGTTTTTATTTCCTGGCTTTTTTTTTTTTTTTTTTTGGTCTTGAACTCCTGAGCTCTAGTGATCCATCCACCTTGACCTCCCAAAAGTGCTGGGATTACATTTGTGAGCCACTGTGCCCAGCTTGGAATGTGCATTTAATAATCATGTAAAAAATGATGCCAGCCTCCGGGCAGCTCATCGGAAGGTTCCAGACCACCTTTAGAAAGGGTGGTCTGGATTCTCTATCCACAGAGGTCAAAGGCCACATTCGAATATGGAACCTGAATTTCTCTGTGAAAAGAAAGCTCAGCCATGTCATATGAACATAGAAGCACCTGAGAAAATCTGAAGGAATGAGACATAAATATCAAAGCGTTCATGGACTCCATCTCCCACTTTCTCAGTGCTTCTTGGTAGATAAAAGAGCCCAATATAAATGCATTTCTAATCTATATAATCAGCCTTCCCTGGCTGCCAATTGAAGTTTCACGGTTCACCACCATCTAGCTAAATAGGCCAACCTTTGATTTTATGTTCCCCTTGTTGAGAATCAGGTCAAGAGAGAAACTTCAAGATGAACTCAGAGCTATTTGCGTTATTAGTATGTAATTCTCATTGGCAATTATTCTCTATCTTTGGTCATAAATTATCTAATCCCTTTTATCCAACAGCATTTACTAAGCACCTACGCAGTTCCCAGCAGTGTACTAAGAGCCGGAGGATGAGGAAGAAGGAGGACTGGGCTCTCTACATTACAGACATGAGCCCACTAGTGTGAGGGGAGAGCCCTGGGGGACTCAGAGGGTTCCTGCAAGGGGGCTTTGGAAGCTGTGTGAAGGCACAGGGGTGGCTGGGTGGCATTTATGGAAGTGGGAGGACAGCTACTGCGCCCTTTGGTACAAGGGAAGAAAGAAGGGTGTGCGGGGCCGCTCAGCCAGCATGTCTGTGAGTCTGTCCCATGGGACGCAGCCTTTGATCACCCTCCCTGGAGCTACCCAAGTGGTGTGTGCCAGGCCCTGGGCCAGACATAGCGAGGGGCCCAGACGGGGACTGTGCTCTCCGGACAACCCACGCCACAGGCCCAGAAACAGCAACTTAGGAGTCCAAGCAGGGATCATTAAACCAGACATAAATTACAGAGTGCAAATAGATTAATTCTGGATGGGAAGACTGGAAGATATTTGTGAAAGACTTGACATTTCAGCTTGGTCTTAAAAATGGCGAATGTTTCGGGAGATGGGAAACTAGTACAGGGGCATCCAGGCAGAGAGACCCCCCTCTCCAGGGTCTTCAGGGACAAGAGCACCGTAACTTGGATGGACCTTCCGTGGACTTGGGCCAAGGGATCCAGTAGAGATGAAGTGGGTCAGGCAGCATGGCCAAATCCAGAGCCTCAGGGCTGTGTGGGGGTTTGGGGTTTAGCTCGCAGACAAAGGGATCAATCGTGGGTTTTGGAGAGGACACGTCTTGGCAGAAATGTTCAGGGGAGATGGAGGAGGGCAGAGATCAAAGCAGGAATGTTCCTGTCTAAGAGGCGTCACCTAGAGCCTGCAGTGATGGAGACAGAGAGGCCTTTGGATGTTTAAGGTGGGGATTTGGTGATAAGTTTGATGTGTGGCGTGCTCTGTAGGGAGCATTAGAAGCCGCTGCAAGCACTGACGCGGGGCTGGCTGGGAGGATGCACACTCCACAAAGGAGCCAGGAGCCAAGTGGGAAGGGCCGGCAGGAGGAGAAAGTCTGTGGTGGCCACAGGCGGTGGAGCCAGCTGTCCCCTTTGAATTTATTTTCCTACATTTCTTAAGTATCAGAAAGACTTTATTGTATTTTTTGTATATGGTGCCTATGGTTTGCTAAATAAACATGGTATGCATCCATTGTGAATAAATTGAGAAATACATAAATGGACCCCCATAAAAGTGTGATAGGAAAAATATTAATAATTATAACCCTAAATATCTCCTATGGAAGTGGATCCTGTTAAACAAAGGGCTTGTTCTCTGCCAAGACCTTGCTAGTGTGTTGTGCAAGGGTAGGGACAGTAGGTAGAAGTGCTAGGTGGTTCTGGGTAATGGGGAGAATTAGGATGTTCACAAAGGAATGAGGAGGTGAGGAACTGGCAGGAAGGAGAGAGGAGAATGGATCAGCAGGAAGGTAGAGCTGAGAGCCAGGATGCTGCCCTCCACGGATCAGCAGGAAGGTAGAGCCCAGGGCCAGGATGTGCTGCCCGTATGGCCCCTGGTCTTGGAAGTTCTTCTGTGCCAGGGGAGAGTTGAATCAGGGATCGGGAGAGTCAAGACAGATAACACTTTTGGATCCAAGAACCAAGAAGACAGTGAATGAGGACAGAACAAGCCCTGGAGTAGATAGACATCGTGGGGAGGCCTTGGGTTCTTTGGAGTTTATGGAACTGGGCTTTAAGCGAACATTAGCATGCTCTGTGGAGCACAGGTGGTAGCAGGAAGGGCATAGCTAGTACACGGATCACATCAGAAATCGAAAACTTAACCATAGCTAAGCAGTGTATTAATAAATTATCCACATATAATTTAGTTTATTGTATTTACTCAAAAAGTATTAAGCAACAAATGGTATCATGCACTACCCCAGGCAAGGGAAACATAACAACGTAATAGGTGGGGATGGGGCAGCAAGGGATGGATGGCAGCATGGCCCATAGAACTTAAATGCTGGAAGAAAAGAGATACAAACAAATATGCAGGTAAATATGTAAAACTCCACAGCAGCAAATCCAATAATAGCACAAGACAAATGGGGTTGGGAATTGACTGTCATCTTCTGCCCAGATTCCGTTCTCAAACGGATGTGGACTGGATTTCTTAGCTTCCGTAAAAATGGAGAAATGGACAAGAAGGGAGAAATGGACAAGCCAGGTGGGAAAATGATTGGCACACCACCCAGGAGGGGGAACAGAAGGTGGACCTACACATCCCCAGAATTATTTGGGTCTGATCTCTTCAGATTGAGACGCTGAAATGCATGCCAATGTACACATGGAATACGACCCATGCACTGGAAGTGCCAGCCAGGTAACCGCACATAATTTTATGTGTCAACTTGACTGGGCCACGGGGTGCTCAGATATGTGGTCAAACATTATTCTAACTGTTCCTGTAAAGGTGTTTTTGGAAGAGATTAACATTTAAATCAGGAGACTGGATAAAGAGATTGCCCTGCCTAACTCCGGTGAGCCAATCAAATCAGCTGAAGACCTGAATAGAAAAGAGGGTGACCCTCCCCCGAGCAGGAAGAAGTTCCCCTACCCGACTGCCTTCAAACTGTGACATGGTCTTATTTTCTGCCTTCAGACTTGGATGGGGACCTTGGCTCTCACTGGGTCTTGGAAACAGCTTTAGACTGAAACTGTACTATCAGGCCTCCTGGGTCACTTGCTGACTCGCCCTGCAGATCTTGGGACTTTCCTGTCTCCATAATTGTGTCAGCCAATTTTTTTTTTTTTTTTTTTTTTTGAGACGGAGTCTCGCTCTGTGGCGCAGGCTGGAGTGCAGTGGCCGGATCTCAGCTCACTGCAAGCTCCGCCTCCCGGGTTTACGCCATTCTCCTGCCTAGTGCCCGCCACCTCGCCCGGCTAGTTTTTTGTATTTTTAGTAGAGACGGGGTTTCACCGTGTTAGCCAGGATGGTCTCGATCTCATGACCTCGTGATCCGCCCGTCTCAGCCTCCCAAAGTGCTGGGATTACAGGTGTGAGCCACTGCGCCAGGCCTATGTGCGCCAATTTCTTACAATAACTCTTATTGTAATAAATTTCTCTCTCTCTCTCTCTCCCATTTCTCTGGAGAACCCTAACCACTACACCACAGGGTCCTGAATCATCCTCATTGATATTTAAGATCTTTAAGCCACAATAGACAGGTGGTGTCACACTTTAATGAGGTCCAGAAAGAATGTGAATTGTGCAGTTGGATTCCTAGACACCAAGACCGCTGCCTGTGCAGGCTCCCCTGTTATCCCATTCACTTCATGTACTGTGATCCTGCAGTTCACACAACTGGAGGTACCGAATTTCAATGTGGTTGGGTTTTCCTATGCACAGTACGTCAGGCAGTGATAGGTTATGGAGGAAAACAAAGCAGCGGGTCCTGATAAGGCTCATTGATAAAGTCACAGTTTCCTGCAAGTTTTATGCATACATGCAACTCTTTATTTACATAATTTATATCATGATGAAGAACCAATTTCATTTTTATAATGCAATTTATAATATAATTTGTTTATAATTCACACACCATAAATATCACTCCTTTGAAGGTTGTAACTCAAAAGGGTTTGAATGTATTCATAGAGGGATGCACAGTCGCCACGGTAGAATTTGAGAACATTTTTATTACCCTGAAAATAAATTCCATATCCATTGGCAGCTACTGCCTCTCCTCTCAGCTTCTGGAAAGCACTCATCTACTTTGTCTCTATGGATTGGCCTATTCTTGACATTTTATGACAATAAAATCATATAACTTGGGATCTTTTATGATAGCTTCTTTCAGTTAGCATAATGTATTCATGATTTGTCTATGTCACAGCATGTGTTATATTTCATTCCTTTCTTGTGGCTGAAAAATATGGCGTTATATGAATAGACTACATTTATTTCTTTATTATCCAGTTGACAGACTTTTGGTTGTTTCCACTTGGTGGCTGTTATGAATAATGTTGCTATGGACTTTTACACACAAGTTTGTTTGAACATACATTTCACTTCTCTTAGGTATTTACCCAGGAGCGGAATTGCTAGGACATACGGTAACACTACCTGTAACATTTTGAGAAATATTCAAACTCTTTCCTAATGTGACTTCACCATCTTGAAATCCTACTAGCAATGTACAAGAATTCCTGTTTCTTCACATCATTGCCAACACTTGCTATTTGTCTTTTTTTCTTTTTTTTTATTTAAGCCAACCTAGTATGTGTGTGAAGTGGTATCTCATTATGGTTTGGATTTGCATATCTCTGATAAAATGACTAATGATGTTGAGCATCTATTCATGGGCTTATCCACCATTTATTTGCATATCTTCTGTGGCGAAATATTCAATATTTTGCTCATTTTTAAATTCTTTTATTTTTATTTTTATTATTCAATTTAAGAGTAGTCTATATATTCCAAATACAAGTACCTTCTCAGATACATAATTTGCAAATATTTTTTCACATTCTGTATGTTGTCTTGTCATTTACTTAACGTTGCCTTTTGAACTACAAAAGTATTTAATTTTAATAAAGTCTAACTTGGTGAGATAACTAAGAAACAATTACCTATACCAAGATTACAAAGTTTTACTCCCATGTTTTCTTTTAAGAAGATTATAGTTTTAACTCTAGTTAGAACTAATAAACTTACCTACAAGAGTAATAGCCTAGGATCTCTTTTGAATTAATATTTGTACATGAGGTATGATAGGAAGCCCAACATCATTCTTCAGCATGTATACAGCAGTTGCCCTATCACCATTCATTGAAAGGATTGTTTTTTTTTTTCCTAGTGAATGGTCTTGGCACGGTTGCCCAAAATCAGTTGATCATAATTACAATAGTCATTTTTAGACACCCAGTTCTATTGAATCTAGGTGTCTATAGATTCCATTGATCTATTTATGTCTACCTTTGTGCTGGTGCCTACATCCATTATTGCAGCTTTATAGTAAGTTTTGAATTTGAGAAATGTGAATTTTGTTCTTCTCAGGATTGTTCTTACTATCCTAGTTTCCTTTAATATTCATAAGAATTTTAGGTTCATCTTTAAGTTTCTACTAAAAGGCATTTGGGATTTTGATAGGGATTATTTTAAACCTGTATATAAATTTGGAGAGCATAGCCATCTTATCAATATTAAATCTTCTGATCCATGATAATGGGATATTTTTCCATTTATTTAAGTCTTCAATTTTTCAAAACTATTTGTGGTTTTCAGGATGCACATTTATAGATTTTTGGTAAGTACTTGTCTAAGTACTTTGTTCTTTTCAGTGCTATTATAAATTGACTTTTTTTGAAAAAAAATTCATTTTCAGATTGTTTATTGCAAGTGTATAGAAATACAATCTTGTGTGTTTGTCATGTACCTGAAACCTTAATGAATTTGTTTATTAGTTTTAATAGTTTTGCATGTGTGTGTATTTTGTGAGTGCTATAGGGTTTCCTGTACGCAAGATCATGTTATCGGGAAATATAGTTTTACTTCTTTCATCCCAATCTGGAAGCTTTTTATTGCTTTTTCTAGCCTCTGTTCTCTCACTGGAATCTCCAGTAAAATGTCAAATAGAAGTTATGAGAGCAGATATCATTGACTTGTTCCTAATCTTAAGAGGAAAACAGTATTTCACCATTATGTATAATGTTAGTTGTGAGATTTTCATAGATACATTTATCAGAATGAGGAAGTCTCATTCTACTCATAGTGTCTTAATTGTTTCTATCATGAAAATGTGTTGGGATTTGTCAAATGCTTTCTCTTTATCTACTAAGATGTCATGTTATTTGTCCTTTTCTTTATTGATATGGGGTATTACATTGATTTTCAGATGTTTAACCAACATTGAAATCCCACTTGGTCACAGCATATAATCCTTTTTCTAAGTTGCTGGCTTAGGTATGCTAGTATTTCCTTGAGGATATCTGCACCTGTATTCATAAGGAGTTTTTTTTTTTTGTGATGTCCACATCTGGTTTATTTACGATGGCTGGAAGAATGTTGAAGGTACATGATAAGTATACAAAAATAAATATTATTTCTATACACTTGCAATAAACAATCTGAAAACAACATTTGAACAAATCAAGGTATCACAGCATTAAAAAGAACATAGAACTTAGGAAAATATTTAACAAAAAATGTCTCTGACTAGTGAGCCCAACATCAGGGCCCCTGAGGGACAGTTGCTACAGTCTCTGCATTGAGTATACTTCTTGTTTCTTTGAGTGTCTCATAATGTTTTGCAGAAAATGACATATTTTATTTTATTTATTAATTTTTTGAGACACAGTTTCACTCTGTCGCCCACGCTGGAGTACAGTGGCGCCATCTCAGCTCACTGCAACTTCCGCCTCCTGGGTTTAAGCAATTCTCATGCCTCAGCCTCCTGAGTAGCTGGGATTACGGGCATGTGCCACCACACCCAGCTAATTTTTGTAATTTTAGTAGAGACGAGGTTTCACCATGTTGGCAAGGCTGGTCTCAAACTCCTGACCCCAAGTGATCCACCCTCCTCAGCCTCCAGAAAACTATACATTTTAAATAATAAAATATAACAACTCTGGAAATCAGATTTTCCCTCATCCCCCAGATGTTTGTTGTTATCATTCCTGCTATTTGTTGTGTTTAGTGACTGTCCTGAACCGTTTCTGTAATATCTGTATTCTTCGTTGTGTGTGGTCCCTGAAGTCTCTCCTTGGTAGGTTTAGTTGTCAGCTTATGATAGGAAGTGGATTTCCTTAAATGGCTTCACCCAATGTCTCCTTGCCTTTGCTGAGGGTCCTGTGTGTCTTTGGGGTGCACTTCCAATGCTCCAGCAGCAGGCACAGCTCCGTCTTAGCCTTCACTTCCTGCTTGCACGAAGTCTTATGGTCAGAGAGGCTGAGTCTGGGTTGAATCCTCACCGGGCATGTGCATGGCCCGGGATATGTGTGTAGCCTTCCAGGTTACCAGGAATATTTTGAAGGTTTTCAAAGCCTCTTTTGGATGTCTCATTCTCCCAAGTTTCTTTTTAAGATATTTAACCAGTCTCTTGTTTTCTTACATGGGTAATAGTGGGTCAAGAATGTTAAGCAATTGCTGATGACTGTTTTTGACAAACAACCTGGGTATGCAGCTTGTTTGTCCAGACAGAGTTAGATCTTGTTTGTCCAGACAGAGTTAGATCAAATAAAGGCAAGCCCTTTGGTCATTTGCCGGTAACTGCCTGACAGGTCAAATCGTGAAAGTTCTCTAGGTTGAGAGCTTTCTGGGGAACACCAAGCTCATTCCATTCTTTTCGGGGTCCTTCAGGATGAAGGTTTCACACCACTTGTGGTTCTGAGGCTGCTTATTTTTATCACGTGTGTTTGAAATTAACTTTATGGGTCAGCTTGTCTGCCAGGCATTTGATCAAACATGGTTCTGGCTGTGCTTGCGAGGGTGTCTCTGGATAAGGTTAGCATTTGAACCGGTGGACCAAGTAAGGCAGATGGCCCTGTCCAGTGTGGGTGAGCCTCATCTGATCCGTTGAAGGCCTGAGTAAAACAGAAAGGCTGGGTAAGATGGAGCACTTCTCGTCTGACTAGACAGGGCTGCCTGCCTTACTTAGTCCACCAGTTCAAATGGCTGATGCCTTTCAGACTATTATTATTACTATTACATAAAGATGTATATATTATATATCTATATGTAATAATAGATAATAGCAATAGTGTGAAAACTATCAGGCTCAAGAAAATCCAACTTTGTAAAAATCCAATATCAATTATCTATATATACACTGGATGTTATATACATGTACAGTATACGTAAAATACATATATAATAATATAATAATTATATGTTATATTATATAATTAAGATATTTAGCCATATATAATATAATAAATACATATATAATATATATTTAGCCATATATAATACAATAAATATATATAATATATTTATTATATATTATAATATAAATATAATAATAAATATATATTATATATTATAATATAAATATAATAATGAATATATATTATATATTATATATGGCTAAATATCTTAATTATATAACATAATATATTATATATTATATATAATAAATTATATATAATGTTATAAAATATTAATTATTTTTAAATATAAAAATAGGAGATATATATTTATATATTTCTAAAAATATATTTACTTATTTTATATATAAATATGTATAAATAACAGATATATAAATGTATATCTATAATATAAATAAATAAGAGATATACAGGAGATTATAAATATATAGGAGATATATATTTATAGGTATAAAATATTTTATAAATATAACATATATATTTATATACATATATAAACAATAGGAGATATTGTTTCTGTTTCTCTGGAAAACCCTGATTAATGCTCCTTGATTGTGAGGCTGTCGGTTTTTAAAGCTACCGTGGAAATGCAGAGGGGGAGGTGGGACTAGTGTGAGTCAAAACACCACAGAGCTCCCTGTTATTACTGAGATTCAGCCATTTTTTTCTGAAAAAAATACAAAGAAGTTTCTTGGGTTGCTTCAGGGCTTTGTTTAATGTATGGAGTTCTGAAAACAAAGTTGATTTGGGTGGATGTTTCCAGTGTTCTCATTGCTTTTTCGGAGGTGTGGTTTTTGGAGGTCCTAACCCCGCTGACCCGAAGTGCTCCTCTGCAGATCTAATTACTTCTCCTGGTCTCTCCTAGAATTTGCCTGGCTCTTCTTCACAAGAATGCACAGTGGAGGTCCTCACTTTGGTGGACTGAGACAAAAGCCAGATGCAGGATCTGTAAGAGCAGAGAGAATTGGGAGTAGACTTACTTGAGAGGGATCTGGACATCCGAGAATTGGGTGAGGGAGCCTCAGCCTGGGCTAGTGTATGGGGAAACATGGACAGCCTCAGGCGGGTTCATGCATAGGAACACCCAGAAAGATCTGCCGATGGCTGGCCTGGACCTGGGGCAGAAGAAACGGCAAGGGACGCCTGCAGCTTTGAAGGCAGCGTCTGAGAGGAGCCTCTTCAGGTGCAGAAGGAAACTCTGTGGACACGGATATAGGATGCATATTTGTCCCACCCAAGTCTCATGTCGAAATCTATTTCCCAGTGTTGGGATGGGGCCCAGTGGCAGGTACTGGACCACGGGGGGATCCCTCCAGAATGGCTTGGGCCATCCACCCCATTAGTGATGAGTGAGCTCTCGCTCTGAGTTTGCATGAAATCTGGTCACGTAAAAGTGCGTGGCATCCCCTAACTCTCTCCTGCTTCCTCCATGTGGCATGCCTGCTCCCTCTTTGTCTCCCACCACGACTGGAAACTTCCTGAGGCTTCTCTAGAAGTTAGGCAGATGCCAGCACCATGCCTCCTGTACAGCCTGCAGAACTGTGAGCCATGCAAACCTCTTTTATTGTAAATTACCCAGGCTCAGGTATTTTTTTATAGCAGTATGAGGACGGCCTAACACACACACTGTGCACTGAGGACAAGCCAGATGCCTAGAGCCAGAAGTGGCATGAGCTGCTCCAGGAGAGCTGGCCTCTGTAGCGGGCATGTCAGAGCCAAGGCAGTGCGGGCAGGGCCCGTGAAGGACCAGACCTGGGGGCCGTGCTGAGAGTTTGGGGGGGCATGTGCACCCTCTATTGAGGACCTGACGGGAGAAAGATTCTCGGCTGCACAGGATTCCCTGTTAACCATAGTGAGAAACACCA
Source organism: Piliocolobus tephrosceles (assembly GCF_002776525.5). NCBI lineage: Eukaryota > Metazoa > Chordata > Mammalia > Primates > Cercopithecidae > Piliocolobus > Piliocolobus tephrosceles. The sequence continues at coordinate 30,039,822 of NC_045452.1, read as the reverse complement.
ACCAAGCCAGCTTGAAAAGCAAAGACATGAAGAGAAGGAGAACAGGGCATGAGAAACCTGGAGAACACGGGCTTTGAACGTCAGGGCCAGGTAGTGTCCTTTGAAAGCAGAACACGTCCTGTCCATTGTGAATCTCCTGAAGTAGGCCAGACTCCACATGGGTGAAAGGTGTCAGCCATTGAAGAGACGTTGCAGGCACGATTCATTCCGTTTTCTCCCAGTTATTCTTGCAATCAAGGGTTACATCAATTTATTTCATCATCTTTCCAGAGCGCCTGCTCTGGATTCTAGGCACTAGAGATCCAGCTATGAAGAAAAGAGAAATATTTGTTATCCCAAGGAAACTGTGGAGAGAGAGAGACCAAACAAACAACATAACTAGGTAAACAGTATGGTGATGAGCTTTCCTTAAAAAAAGAGGAAAGGGATGAGAGAGTGTAGTGCTACTTTATGGGGTGACAGGAAGGTCCCCCAAGACTCAGAGGCTTAAAGCAGGGAGAGCAGAAGGATGTGGGGGTGTGTGTGTCCTGGAGTCCCAGTGCTGGGTACAGTCTGATGGAAGGAGGGAGGGAGAAAGGAAGGGTGAACGGGGGGGGGGGGGGGGGGGGAAGAAAGGGGGGGGGGGGGGGGGGGGGGGGGATGGAAGAATACATGAGAGAGGTAGCAAATTATTTTTTGTCTCTATGGAAAAAAAAAAACAAAAACAAAAAAGCCTTGCTTCTGGCCCCCAGGACCTAACATTTCTGAGAGCTCACTTTGCAAACACAAGAGCTCTTTGGAGACAGAAGCTGTGTCACCCTCTCCTTTGTCACCACCCAGGGCTTGGTGCTTGCCTGTGGGTCTGCCCAGCTCTTCCCAGTTTGCAAATCCCATGGTAGCACGTCCCTGTTTAAACCCCTCTGATCCCACTGGAGCAACGCCCAGCCCTTTGCCTGTCAGGGCCTTGTCCCTCTGCCCCGGCCTCTCTCTCTGCTGCACCTGCCCCAAGACCCCCACATCCAGCCCACCTGCCTCAACTTTCCTCTCCCCCTGCTCCTAGGCTGCCCTCCTCCTGAGGTCTTCTCCGCTGTCCCCCTGTCCTGGGGCTCTGTTTCCTCTCCCTGGGATTTTACATCAGTTTTTCATCATACAGAATTATTTCTGTTTCTTTCCTTGCTTTTTGTTTCTCTCAACTCACTCTGATGTCAGCGAGAGCAGGGCCTTTTCTCTCCAGATTCCCACCAAACTGCCCCCACTTAGCATCTCGCCTCCCGCAGGCTGGCTGCAAATCAATAGTTCTTGAATAAATGAATGCATTTAGCTTGCATGTTTCTTCTGTCCTAAGCAGACCCATTTCCCTCCAAGGGGGAAATCAGCAAACCTCCATACAGGGCCAGTGAGCACCTATTTTCGGGTTTGTGAACCATGCAATGTCGGTCTCAACTCCCCGACTCAGCTGCGGCAGTGTGGGGGTAGCCGTGGGTGACACGTCAGTGCAGAGCGTGGCTGTGTTCCAGTGGGACTTTATTTATAGACACTGAAATTTGAATTTCATATCATTGTCATGTATCATGAAGTGGTATGTTTAAATTTTTTCCTATTTAAAAATGCTTTTTAAAAATTCTTAGCTCACAGACCCTGCAAAAGCAGGCAGCAGGGCCACATGTGGCCACACAAGCCATCTTTATTGACCCTTGCCCTGCGAGATGCATTTGACAATGGAAGGATCTGGCCAGTCAGTCCACTCATATTTACTGGGTGTCTGCGATGGGCTCCACGCTGGACATGGGGAGGGTGAGACAGAGAATGAGTGTGACAGGGAGCCTCCACCCAGGCGTCCTGTGCATCTGCACATGGGGTGTGCAGCCTGCAGCAAGAGGCATTTGGAGGCCAGATAAGCCAAGTGCAGCCAAGGAGAAGGAGCCCTGGCTCTGCTGGCTGCATCAGGGATGCTGCTTAGAAGGGCTTGAAGAGCTCCAAGCCAACACAGCAATAGAGGATGTCAGCAGGCAGAGGGTAACCAGGACCCACAACAGCATGGTGCCTGTGAAGATAACAGGCCACTGTGGTTTTCAGAAGGGTGCATCCCAGGAAGACATGAGACATCATCCTCAGGACCTTGAGACTTCTGGTAGACGCCCCCACCCAGGCCACAGGGGAGCTGTGCCGAATCCCCACTCTGTTCCCGTGGGCCCCATGGAGAACCCTGGAAGAGAGGCTGCAGCTGTCAGGGAGCGGCAGAGCTGTGGAGCATATTGATCAATGTCAAGTTGGAGGGAGGTCTCCAGTGGCACCCTTCCACTCCCTGTCCTGGTCCAACATTTCTATCAGTGACTTGGATGAAGGTGTAACAGACTTGCTTGTCAAATGTGCAGATCAAAGCTCACAGGGGAGGCCAATGTGGTGGAGGAAATTGTCCAGACACAAAAAACCTCTTGACAGGCTGAAACAATGGACTGAAGTGAACAAGATGGAATTGAGTAGGGTTAAAAGTGCAGTCCTGCTCATTCCCTGGATTAAAACAAAAATCAACTGCAGGTGAACAAAACGGTTTGCGATTCATGCCGTGTACACCTGCGGGTGTTGCTAGCCCCAACCCTGAGCCCAAATCATCAGACAGGTTGCCCCGCACACGAGGGACCCCAGCCTCCTACAGAGGGTCCAGCCTGGGAAAGGGCAAGGTGCACCCACCGCAGGATTGCAACCGCGTCCACGGTTACACTCCCTTTCAGTGGACGCTGACCATGAGGAGCGCATCCAGAGCAGAGCGACCAGTGCCGAGTGTGTGTTAGAAACGTGCAGGTCAGACAGAGGGCGACAGGCTGCTGGAAGCTCAGAGCAGTCCTCCACCCTCTCAGCGCCTCTGCTGGGAAAGCGACTTCTAATGACCCTGGAAGAGGAACACTCCCACGTGGAGAAGATCTTTCTCCCGTCCTGCAGAAAAACATCCTCACGAGCTCGAACAGGCTGGATGTGTCCAAGGCAGATTTTTGGCTGAATGGAAGCACAGCTTTTCTGACAAGAGCTCTTAGCTGTGGCGTGAGCTGCCTCCTGGGGAGCGAGCCCTGTCGCTGGCAGTGATGGGCAGAGGCTAAGCCATCTGTTGGGTCTCCAGGGGACCCATTCCCCCCTGGCAGACAGAGCCGCCCGTCCAAACCTTCACCTTACAGATGGAAAGGCTGAGGCTGAAGCAGCCGGGATGTGTCCAGAACAGCACATATTAGCTCTCCAGGGTCTGTGGGATTCAGCTTTTGGAGCTCTTCCCTTGAAACCAAGACGAGGACTATGTGAGACATATGGAAATGGAGCAAGTGTGTGTGTTGGGGACTGGGGAGGCCAGGGGGAAGGAAGTACCCGATCCTCTCTGAGTCAGGATCCAAACCATAAGTAGAAAGTGAAAGACTGAAGTCACAACCTCTGCCCTGTGCCCTGAGACAGGCAGTACTGAGGTTGGATGGAGGACCTGGCCTTGCTAGAGCTTCATCCCAAATAAATGCAGCATCTGCAAAATGGCAGGGTGGGTGGCAGCATCTGCAAAATTCTGGGGGAGGAATGACCTCCACTAGGCCCGGCACAGAGGGTTGGGGCCAAGGTCCACTGTGGCCCTGGGAGGCCAGACAGGCTCAGAGCCACCTGGGCGCCATGAAGTTTGTTCACTGAATCCACGCCTCTTTCCCTGGAGAAGTGGGTGGGCAGTGGGGAGGGTGGGAGATTCCTTCCAATACCCCCAGAAGGTGAAGGTCCCTGTGTGACACTGGGAGGTTGATATGGTTTGGCTGTGTCCCCACCCAAATCTCACAGGAGGCTGATATGGTTGACTGTGTCCCCACCCAAATCTCACAGGAGGCTGATATGGTTGACTGTGTCCCCATCCAAATCTCACAGGAGGCTGATATGGTTGACTGTGTCCCCACCCAAATCTCACCTTGAATTGTAGCTCCCACCATTCCCACGTGCCATGGGAGGAACCTGGTGGGAGGTGACTGAATTGTGGGGGTGAGTCTTTCCTGCGCTGTTCTCATAATAGTGAATGAGTCTCACGAGACTGGATTTCAAAAATGGGAGTTTCCCTGCACAGTCACTCTTTGCCTATCGCCTTCCACGTAAGATGTGACTTGCTCTTCCTTGCCTTCCACCATGATCGTGAGGCCTCCTCAGCCATGTGGAACTGTAAGTCCATTAAACCTATTTCTTTTGTAAATTGCTTAGTTTCGAGTATGTCTTTATCAGCAGCGTGAAAACAGACTAATACAGAGGTGGATGAAAGTTTTCCTCCTGCCCTGCAGATTCCTGGCCACACAAGCTCGTACAGGCTGTGTACACAGGCTGGATGTGTGTCAGGGACACAGGCCCCTCAGCATCTATCCCTAAGCCTTCAGGCCTGATCTCCCACGCTGGAACGGGGTCCAGTCCAGAGGTGTCTGAGGGCAGAGCCCTGGGCAGGATGGCCCAGCAGACCTGTGGGGCTGCTCCGGGTTCCTGTGTGGCCCCAGAGCCCATCAGTGGGCACTAGTGTCCTTCAACCCAGCATGGAGTGAGTTTCAGCTATGAGTCTCATGCTGGCCAGGTCAGCTCCTTGCTGTGGCATGAATGATAGCCGGCCTTTGTCTGGGCATCCCAGGAACTGACTTCAGGCACCCCCCCTTGTAGCAGCCCTGACTTACTGGATCAAGCCCCAGCACAGGCTTTGAGATTTACTTAAGGTAAGATGCTGTCATTCCATCAAGGACAAAAGCCCACTAAGGGTGTTGGTGGGGAGGGGTCCAGAGGACTGTTCTAGCCTGACCTTGGAGAACTGAGTATTCTTTCAGTTGGCTTGGGTTCTATTTGACACCCTCAAATGTCCAAGGCTCATTCATCCATCTTTTCGTCAAACATATTCAAAAAATGGCATTTTTTCCTAACTTTTTCCTAAGTTTAGTTTCCTAATTTTTTCCTAAGTTTAGGAAATACACCATTTCCTAAACACGGGTGTATTTAAAAACCTCAGACACAGACTGGGCTGAAGGAGTTCCCAGCATGCTTTGGAGAGAGAAGGTTGGAGGATGTTTGCAGAGAGTGGTGCAGGCACAGCCTTGGTCCTCAGATTCATGACTCCAGAGACAAGGGGCCTCCTTCCACTCTCCTGAGCAGCAAAGGGCACTGGAGAGTCTTCTGGGGACCTGCGCACTCTTCCCCCTAAAGGCAGAGTGGCTCGCCTGATTGTCAAGAATGTCGCTTCCCTTCCCTTCCCTTCCCTCAGCTCTCCCCACCCCTGCCCTGTCTTCCCCTCCGCTCCCTCCCCTTCCTCCCCTTCCCCATCCACATCCCTTTCCCACAGGTGTGTTTTCTGCCTCAAGGATCGCCTGAGTGATGGCTTCCTGTTTTCTGTCTGAGGACCAATCGTGAGAAAGTGAAAGAAAAACTAAAATCCCTGAATTGAGCTGGAGGAAGAGGAGATATTTATTCCTAAGGAGAACACTTACCATTTTATGGACCAGATTAGACCCAATGAAGAGGAAAATGAGACAGAATCACCTGCACTGTGTTCAGGAGTCCAGGCTGTCAGAGGCACGTGTGGGGTCGCTGAAGAGCGCAGCGAGGCCGAGCCAGAGGAGACCGACAGCTCTACCAGGACATGGCGGCTGAGGTGACCCCCCGCAGGGGCAAGCCCGCTGGTGAGGACCTTAGCTGGTGTGAGGAGCTGCAGCACCGGTTACCGAGAAGGAAGGTGGTTTCGAGATCCGAATGAAACACTTTCACCACCACCGATGACCTTCCCGCCTCTTTCTCAGAGTGGAGGAGCAGCGAGTACCTAACCAGACAGAGCACAGCTGGGAGAAGGGTGGGGTAGGAGTCCCAGGGAGACCCAGGGAGGGGAGATGCTCTGGGCAGAAAGGCACTGGGACAGTGATAGCAGGAGCCCAGGGAACAGAGGGCCCTCCAGGGGGACCCCTCCCTCATGCAGGGGAAAATGAACAGAGCTTAGGAACGAAGCGTTGCAGCCCCAGAGCCTTGGACTCCCAAACTCTCACCTGCAGGACAGAACCAGGATGAGCATGTTAGGAAATGCAATGGCTGGACAGGGACAGGGACAGGGGATGAGGGGAAAAGAAGAGGAGGAGGAGAAGGGAGGGGAAAAGGGGGAGAAGCATGAGGAGGAGAAATAAGAGGAGGAGGAGAAGAAAGAAGAGAAGGAGGAGGAGGGAGAGGAAAAGGGGGACCAGGAAAATAAGAAGGGGAGGAGGAGGAGGCAGCAGACAGAGGAAGGTGTGGGGTCCCGTACTCAGTTATCTGACTTACAGTTAAGACAGATTGGAGTCACCCAAAGAAGTAGATTAATATTTTCAAGCCCAAAACTGGGTCAGCTCCAGGGAGGAAGGTGACAGGGAAGCGACAGTGATGTGAGGGACATAGTACCCTGGCGGAGGGAAGGTTTGGCCATCAGTGAAGGGCTTTCATTACCCCGGGCCTGGAGGATCCCAGCTCTGCACAGAGCAGCTCCTTCCCAAGGAGGCCGCCCCCGGCCTCCGAGCAGCTGGATGGATCTGCCTCCTCCTGGGTTCAGGCGGCTGAGCCCTGGAGAAGACCCACAGCTGCAGCAGTGGCCCGGGGCTCACTGGGCCCTGTGTTAGTGCTGGACACAGGACAGATGACCAACAAGGCTCTGCGCAGCCGTGCCCTTCCGGGAGGAAGCAGCCCCGGGCAAGCCTGGCTGCGGTGGAAGGAAGCCTGAACCCCGGCGAGCCCCTCGGGCTTCCAGAGTGGAGTCAGCAGCTGAGCTGAAACTTACAAGAGAGAGGATTTCAATTTAGATTTTCATTTTTCTCTGGAAACATAATTGGAAAGGCTCTCACTGCTCCGAGGAAGGCATGATTCACCTCGTTGTCACCAGAGTTCATCCAATGGTACCTGAGACCCACAAGGCAACAAGGCAGGGCAGGCCGCTTGGGGAGCAGGTGGGCCATGGGTGCCCTGTCTGACTGTGGCAAGGACTGGAAGCTCAGCTCCAAGGTGCTCCTGTGAGGCTTCTGGATGCAGAGCCAGGCTGGCAGGTGCGGAGTCCAGCAGACACACAGCCTCCTGTGAGCACAGTCTGCCCGCAGGTCATTTGGGGGCCCAGCCAGGGGCCGCCCTGGTGATCTCTGCTCTCTGCACTGCTGCAGTCCTGGCTTTTGGCTGCATGGGGAGTGGGGTCACCCTGGCCCTTCATGGGTGCCAGCCCTTCAATTTTGGGAGAGGGCAACTGGCCTCAGGACTACAGCTTTCACCGACACAAGTGACTGGAGCATGGTACTTCAAAGGCATTGGGGTGTGTTCAGCTTTTTTTTTTGTCGTTGAGATGGAGTCTCACTCTATCGCCCAGGCTGGAGTGCAGTGGTGCTGTCTCAGCTCACTGCAGCCTCTGCCTCCCCGGTTTACACCGTTCTCCTGCCTCAGCCTCCCAAGTAGCTGGGACTACAGGTGCCCGCCACCACGCCAGGCTATTTTTTTTTTTTTTTTTTTTTTTTTAGTAGAGACAGGGTTTCACCATGTTAGTCAGGATGGTCTCGATCTCCTGACCTCATGATCCACCTGCCTCAGCCTCCCAAAGTGCTGGGATTACAGGCGTGAGCCTCCGCGCCCGACGGGTTTGTTTGGTTTTTAAGCCCATTCCAATGGTTTCTGCCCGCTGTCCTCTGATCACACCTGGGGGTTGCTGTTATTGGGCTCCCCAGCCCTCTGAGGATATTGGCAGTAAGGGCTGGGGAGGTTGGGGAGGTTGAGCAGTGGGGAGCTGGAAGGCACCCTGGACAAGGTGCCTGGCAGCAGCAGGGAGACACTGGGCTCTGGGAAGGGCCCTGGTGGGGCAGGAGTTGGAGCGTGACCTCCTAAGCCAACACCCTAATATCAAATCCGTGCCGCACCTCTCATGAGCTTTGGGGGAAGCTTCTTGCCCTTTTGCACCTCAGTTTTCCCATTTGTTAAAGTGGGGATCATGACAGCACATACCTCATAAAGCTGCTCTGAGGATTAAGTGAGTTAATATGTGCAAAGCGCTTTCAGCGTTTCCTGGCGGAGAATGTGCAATGGAAGTGTGAGCTATTCCTCAAGTTGTTCACATTTTAAGCAAATTAGATAAAGACAAACTACTCACTTACTTGATTACCCAAACCAGCAGACAGTGTTTACCTTAGCGTGGATGTTTTTTCAGGTTTGTTTTTTAATTATAAAAGAAGTAACAGTTGATTTTAAAACATGCAAACAATGCAGAAATTCACACTTTATATACATTCCTGGAAGTAATTATTGTTAACACGTAGGTATGTGGCTTTTCTTCTGTTCACATATTAACACACACGCTTTAAAAAAATAAAGTGACATCAAAACAAAACCATCATATTAGTTGGCTTTTGTTTCCTGCAGAAACCAGATGTCTACATGGGTCGCTGCAAATAGAAGTACCTGCGGCCCTTTCAGGCTCACACAATACCACTTCCTCATTCAGCCGTTTTCATCATCCATGTTTCTTTTTTCACTTTTTTTTTTCGGTTAAAAACAGCATCACTGGGAACGTGCTTATGTAGTAACTTCTGAGCACTTCGTGTCTATAAAACAGACTTTTCAAAATGAAGCATCTTACAATACTTACAGGTGATGTGTGCTGCCAAATTCCTCTTTAAAGCCATTTTCCAGGTAATGATCTCACCCCCAAAATGAAAGAGTACCCAATTTCCCCAAGTCCCTTTTAATATGATCAGTGTTTCAGTTCTTTACTCTTGTGACAGATTAAAATCACATCTTCTTTAGTTCACATGGATGTGTTAATTTTGAGGTTGAATTAGGGAGTTCTGTTTTGCTTTTTCCCAATTGACTTAAAAGACAATTAAAGATGCAGCAGACACGTGCGTCTGAGATGTAAGCATGAACATGGTCAAGGCGGGGCAGAGGGGCCGTGCCTGGTGGCCCCTGCTGGAAGCACTTCTCTGGGAACATGGACACAGGAAGGCCCTGCCCTCCCCACCTAGTGAGCCACATACACACGCAATTGTGTGTGGGGTGATTTGTGGTCCTGTCAATTTTAAAGGGTGAGGCACCCCCTAAAATCTTTTTTGTTAAGGTGTTTACTAAACAAACAGGGAAGCAGGGCACACCGGGGCCTGGGAGTGAGCTCCTCCACACAGAGGCTGTCAGGATTTGAACTCAGGGCGCCTGGAAGCCACAAGCCCTCAGGTGCCTTCTGTGTGCTCCAAATAGCGCTTCATCTTCCTGCTCACGTGTGACCTCTCCCAGGGGCCCCTCCTGACCTTCCCAGAGTGCACGTGCCACCGCCAGCCTTTGCAGCTGTTGGCGAACATCACCTACACCTTTCTGCGCTCTCTGCACTCAGCCCCACCTGTACCTCTGCAGACTGGCCACCCACCTTCACTCCCCCAGCACCAAGGCCAGCACTGCAACAGGGAAGGGGCCATAGGATGGAAATGGCAGGCCTGTTTGGTCTGATTTGGAAAGAATCCCAGGGCCAGAGAGGGCTGTTGGGTAAGGGGTGGTTCCTTTTCCCAAGACAATGGGGACGCATCAGGAAGACCCCAGGTCTCTGTTACCCCAGCGTGAGGCACACGCCTGCCCTGGGGCCCTCACTGCAAGGGGACCCATGGACCGTGAGACTAGAAAGAAGCAAGCAGCTTCTTCCTGGTACATCCAGGAGGTAGGAGTGGCAGGGTGGTCACCCGGTGTGAAAGTGGCAGCAAGGAGGGGCTGCCAGGTGGCTGCAGGCATGGAGGAGCAGGGGTGGGATTCGTTCTGGCTGGGTTGCAGCCTGATGGGCAGGTGGGGGACTCAGCAGATACCTCAGGCAGGACCCAGAGCCTGTTTTTCAGCTCCAGATGGCAGGGGGCAGGGAGGAGGGGCTCTTGCAGGCCAGGCTGCAGCCAGGCCAGCAGGGATCAGTGACTTTTGGCCAGATGACCCTCACAGGATCCTCTGTTTCCACATACTCCTGGGATGTGGGGCTACAGGTTTCTCTAATCCTTTCAGGCATGGGAGAAGAGAACTGGAGCTCTCACCCACTTTCCTGAACAAATAAAAGCAAACAAAATATCACAGTCAAGCAGCAAGCTGGTCCTAGACAGCCACCCTGGAGTCGCAGGTGGACCTGGGATTCACTGGCTAAGGAGGTGGACCTGCCGCTGCATTATTCTCCAGCCCAAGGGGATAGTTTTGGGCCTGAGTTTGCCCTTGGTGAAGTCTCCTGTCCTGCACCAAATTCCAAGCATGCTGGCTGCTCACTGCAGGATGGAGTCCAGATCCTCCTCACTAGGCCTGACCCTCAGAGTGGGCTCCTTGCCCTGGTCAGGACTGGCTTTGGGCTGGGAAAAGGATTCTGCCCAATCCAGACCCCAGAAGCCGCTGCTGAGTCCGGCAAATGAGGCAGGACCTGATATACCAGAGGAGATGCTTAGCTGTACCTCCCAGTCCCACCTGCACCTACACATCCCACCTGAATCTCCCCATCCCACATGGATCTGTCCATCCCATCTGTACCTCCCCATTCCACCTGCATCTCCCCAGCCCACCGGAATCTCCCCAGCCCACCGGAATCTCCCCAGCCCACCGGAATCTCCCCATTCCTACCTGAATCCCCTCATCCACCTGAATCTCCTCATCTCACCTGCATCTCCCCATCTCACCTGTCATCCTACCTGTATCTCCCTGTCCCACCTGTACCTCGCCGTCCCACCTGTGCCTCACCATCCTACCTGTATCTCCCCATTCCTACCTCCAACTGCAGCTGCCCCTCTGCATCACATCAACGCAGCTGCTAATTGCTCTAGGTGGGAGACTTGCAATAGCCCTGAGCCTGTCTTCATGGCAGGAGGCTGAGGAAAAGAACCCTCACCCAATCTTAAATTTCCATCTGGCAGAGTCTGGGTGTGCTTGTCTTTCTGTTGAATAGAAAAATGTTTGCTTGCATGGGAAAATAAAATGTTCCTTTTGACTGTAGCCTGTGGGTTCTATCCTGCTTCTGCAAGAGCTGAATTCGATGTCTTAGCCGTTTTCTCATAAAAGAGCCTTTCCTAAATCACTACAGTAACACTGTGTAGACTTACATAAAACATCCACACCTCCCCAGCCCTCGGCGTGTTCCAGTAGCAAATACGTGTGTTGTGCTTTGCAGGTGGAACAATTCTGTTTCCACCCTCATCCTTCCATCTTCTCTGGATCTCTTCTCTCCCAGAGTCCATGCCCCAGCTTAGACATCGCATAGAGATGCAGAGCAGAACCCGCTCTTCAGCAGAAACCAGAAAATGCCCGCTGGTGGAGATACCTTTCTAATTAACCATGGAAATGAGGTCTGCGTCTTCATTCTCATTATGATCATTATTCTGCTTCCAGAGGAAAAGTCAGCTCTGCATGGCTACAGGATCTTAGAGCGATGCCTCGAGGTCTGGAGCTCTTTGAGTCTCTCTAAGCTTCAAATGAACCTGGTCGGGTGGATCCCACCAAAAGATTGGAGACCAATTGCATATGATACTGGCTGTCCTACCAGACATGCCCCCGCTCATTTGTGTAACCATTGGCCCATCCACTCTCCAAACACAGCTGAAGACCACTGTGCGTTTGTCCTTATCAGACGCCAGCTGTTGCAGCATACTTTCTCATATTAAATTTACATTACACCCTAGGAGAAGGTCATGATTTTGTATGATCACCAAGGGCTGTGGTGTCTCAGGTTGGATTCCTGACTGTGTCATTTGCTACAAAAATGACATCATGCAACTGATTTTTTTTTTTTTTTTTTTTTTTGAGACAGAGTCTCGCTCTGCCGCCCAGCCTGGAGTGCATCTCAGCTCACTACAAGCTCCACCTCCTGGATTCACGCCATTCTCCTGCCTTAACCTCCTGAGTAGCTGGGACTACAGGCGCCCGCCATCATGCCCGGCTAATCTTTGTTGTATTTTTTAGTAGAGACGGGGTTTCACCGTGTTAGCCAGGATGGTCTCGATCTCCTGACCTCATGATCTGCCCACCTCAGCCTCCCAAAGTGCTGGGATTCCAGGCGTGAGCCTCCGCGCCCGGCCCCCACAATGCTGGGATGACAGGCGTGAGCCTCCGCACTGGCCGTCATGCTACTGATTACATTTACTTGACCAAGTCCACATGTTCTCAATTGCCTCAAGACTGTCTTTTTGTATCTGATTTGTTTGAATCAAGAGCAGTTGGCACAAGTATTTGGCAGTTGTGTCTCCAGTTTCATTAAATCTGTGATAGTCTCTCCTCTCTTTTTTGAGGGGGAAGTTGGGGAAGGGAGCTTGTTAGACTTGTTGTTGATGTACCATTTGACCTTAGAATATCTCAGTTTGGCTGATCACTTTATTTTTGTGCTACTCAAAATGTTTCTACAAACCACCAACTTCTAATAAATGGGTGTTTGCTGTCAAGACTCAACGAGCTTCAGTTCAACGTTTTGGGAACGAGCACTTCCCTTTTATTCTCCGAAGAGGCAAATGAGTCCACTTGTGCCGTGGTAGCTACGTCGACTGGGATGAGAGGGTGGGTGCTGTCAGCCTGACCTGTGGTCCATCATAATCTCCCCCTATAACTCCTCTCCCACTGCAGGGGACGGGTGGCATTGGTGACGGCATTCTGGACCCAGCAGCTCACTGGTGGTCACTAAACGGTCATCTTGAAATTTCCTAACTCTTTCTGAATGTATAAGCTGGCATATTTCTATAATAATCTTTTCCATCAGTGATTCATTTAGTAATATATTCAGTCATCGATTTATTTAGTAATTCTGAAACACGCATCGTATAGGAAAAGCAAGGTCAATTTTGATTTTTTTTCCTCCCCTTGTTCTTGAAATTTTCAGAGGAATGTCAGTGGTTACCTTGGCCACCCCCAGGGACGAGTTGGATTTTTGAGTGTCCTCATGGAGTTATGAATGCCTTTCTATCAACACCTGTTACATTCCTTGTGATGTTCAAATGGTCTCCTTTCGCCCTATGTCCTGTTGACACAACCACAGTGACTTCTGGTAGCTTCCTCAGTTTCTGGGGTAGCAAGTTCCTCAGGCTTGCCATGCATAGTTCCTGCCGGAGAACTGGACTTAGCCACTTTTGTGAAAAGCCTTGATTCTTTTTTGTTTGTTTGTTTTTGTTTTTGAGATGGAGTCTCCCTCTGTCACCCAGGCTGGAGTGCAGTGGTGCAATCTTGACTCACTGTAACCTCTGCCTCCTGGGTTCAAGTGATTCTCCTGCCTCAGCCTCCTGAGTAACTGGGATGACAGGTGCCCACTACCACGCCTGGCTGATTTTTGTATTTTTAGTAGAGACGGGGTCTCACCTTGTTGGTCAGGCTGGTCTCAAACTCCTGATCTCAGGTGATCCGCCCACCGCAGCCTCCTAAAGTACTTGGATTACAGGTGTGAGCCACTGCATCAGGCCAAAGCCTTGATGCTTTTTTGTGGCAAATCATGCTTAGAGAACAAAATCCAGATTCCTAAGTGCTCATTGCTGTGGACTATTAAAGTTTCTGGGCGTTTGTGTTGGACTGAGCTAGGAGCTAGACAATAAATTTTTTAAGAGAGAAACAAATCATTAATTTATGCTGATGTTTCCAATTCTGATTGAGGACTGCTGGGTTTTTCCTGGATTCCTCGGTGTTACATTTGCATCTGTTTCCTATCATGCTGGAAATCTTGGCTTCAATAACATCAATGTAATTAATCTTTGTTTTATTATACAAATATACATAAACCAATTTCAAAATAACAATATTGATTCTAACAATAAAACATCTGAATGCAGTAGTTTTGTATCTCTTGGGAGGCGCAGTTGAGATACAGAATTTAAAGTCAATTATAACAATTATTTTTTTTCTTTGTCTGCATGCCACCAACTTGAAATGCAATTTATTTCAGCTTGTTTTCAAGTTTCCATGGTCTTATTTTCTTTTTGATTCAAGTTTTAAGGATTATTTTAAAATGTAAATGGTTTCAAAAGCAAATCTACAAAACAAGGTGTATTCAGAGAGATTCGTCTCTTCTTCCTTCTGTACCTTCCCTCCCCAGTGGTGACCATTTTAATTCATTTTTGATTTATTGTTTCATGTGTTTCTCCATGTTTCCATTTAAACAAAAAGAGAAATATTTTTAGAGCTCTGTTCTGTTCATTGTTTCTTTTCTTTCTTTCCTTCCTTTCTACCTTCCTTCCTTCCTTTTCTTCTTTTCTTTCTTTCTTTCTTTCCTTTCTTCCTTCCTTCCTTCCTTCCTTTGCTCTGTTCTGTTCATTGTTTCTTTTTTTTCTTTCTTTCTTTCTTTCCTTCCTTCCTTCCTTCCCTTCTTTTCTTTCCTTCCTTCCTTCCTTCCTTCCTTCCTTCCTTCCTTCCTTCCTTCCTTCCTTCCTTCCT